>NC_066583.1:574745798-575035798 GCF_024323335.1 Lathyrus oleraceus | reverse complement strand
AGTATACTTCTCCATATTTTCCATAATCAAAAAGGGGAGAAACTTGCTAGAAGGTAATATGCAAGCACATAATTCACATAAATCAAGAAAGATTAAAACAATGGAAAACACTACTTTATTATTAATTCAAACACTAGAATTCAAATACTGAAAGGAAAAAGCTAGGAATTATAAAGACTCTAGAAAGTAGAAAAACACACTTAATTGGTAAATCTAGAACACATAAGTGAGAATACTCATTGTCATTAATATCATCATCTCTTGAAATGTTTCTATTAATGATAACCATGTCCTTTGCCAAGTTCTGAATGACCAGATCAATTTGTTGAGATGTTTCCAATAGCATATTAATGATGATATCATTTGATGTGGCTGGATGGAGTACATCTTCATCTTCATCCATTACTTTGTTCATCAGTTTTCCTCGAAAGATATGGATCTGCGGGCTACTGAGAGAGGAGTAATTGATCTTGGAGTGGATTAGATCCACTGATTCCCCCATAGTATTGACTAAAACAATAACTAATATATTGGTAATCAAAGATCCATATGGTAATCGTTCTGGTTGACTTTGCTTGTAGTCGATCATATGGAGAAGCATCTCGTCGATCCAGTTTGCTTGGATTTGTTGGGTTAGTGACCATAAAGGGACAACATCATCTCTAATATTGACCTAAAGATTATCTTGCCTCCGAATTAGTATCATTGTGATCAAATAGCGTGTCACGTGAATATTGGCCTTTAAGTAGCTTGATTTGATAGGATGTTTATTTTGTTTATTTTCTTCCATAGGATTCATGAGAAAAGAAAGGATAATAGTAGAGAGTTTGAATCTTTTGAACTTGATTGGCCCATCATAGGTATAAGATACTCCATAGAAGGTTAGTTCAATTATTTTTCCGAACTGATCTCTATAAATATCAATCTCTATGCCTTTTACATATGTCTTTAGATATAGATCTTCAAACTTTAATTTTGAGTGAACTCTCGAACAAGATCCGGAAATACTCGATCTAGTACTTTGGTGAAAAAATCTCTTAGCCAAACCTGGAAGATATTCATATACAATTTGAAGTTAATGAGAAATTTTTCTTTCATAACAATGGTTCGTAAGACCTTTCGGTTTGAAATTCCCTTCCTTTCTTGACTTCTCAAGGATCATCCTTCCAAGAGAAATCTTCAAAAGGAAGAACTTCTAATGGGGATACTTCTTATTGGATAAGCTAGCACAAATAATCTTTCTATATGATTTGACTTCGTTGTAGATTTACTTTATTTACTAAAAATGAATATAAATTTCGGATAAGCTAGCACATATATTATATTATTTGTGAGACGTGTCTTGAACGTGGCTAATATTATTATAGAAATAATATGTTCAAATTTTGTTTGACAATTATTTTTATATGTTTGAAAGTTGAATATAAATGTTTTGATAATTGATATTGTTTAATTTTGATTTGAATGGTAACATACATTTTATATAGATTTAAACATATAGATTTGTCGAACAAAAAGTGTGTCCTCCTAAAGATAAACACACTTAAAAAACACAAGAAATGAGAATTTAAATTGTGTTTAAAATGGATGGGTGGAGTAGTTCAACCTATATGTATAAGTTGAGTTATATTGGGGTAAACTGTCAGACTAAGGTTCAATTTCTAATGGCAACTCTTATTTATATTTATGTATTAATATAAACAAGTTGATGATATTAATTAACAATTTGTTTTGAATTTTTTCTAAAACCTTTAAAAAAACATTATGATAAAAGCAACTACAAAAGTAAATAAACGAGTTAATCAACACAATGATATATACATATTCATTAATAATTTGATAAGTTCAATATCTTTACGTTAAATAAAAAAAAGTACACTATAATGAGTTAAATGGTTCAGGGTTCAATCATAGGCGAAAGTATTTATTTATATTTATGCATCAATATAAATAAATTGTTGATATTTATAAATCAAGATTTTTATAAATAAATCAACCCGGCTATGATTTAGTCTTCTCAATCTTTTAGCTTGGTAAAATTTAGTATTTAAGGAAGACACTTTCTACTAGATCGACTTAGAAAATAATATCAAATAAAATTATTAGATAATACTTTAACAAAAATAAATAAATTTTTTGCACAAATAGAAGTGAACATTATTCTTAAGAGACAGGATACGATGTTTTTTCTAAAGCTTCACTTGAATTTTTAATATAATTTTGCTCAAAGGTTTGTCTTAATTTTTCTCTCACTATATTGGTGTATTAAAATATTGATAGCGATATTTATAATACTCTTGAGGGAAAGTTTCATTGCAGATATTTGTGCACAATTGTGACGGTTGCATGAATTTAAAGCAAATTCCTAACCGCTTTTGTTTGATTCATATTTTTATGTCATTATTTTACGACCTCAAACTATTAACAATTATATATATTGTTTGACGTGTGACTCCATACATAAGTGAGGAGTAACTTAATATTTTATAAATATTTGAGTAAATAGATAGCGGAAAAACAAAATAAAGAAAATTATTAGAAAGTAAAGGAGTTAAGGGAGAGAGTAGAACACCAGAGATTTATACAGGTTCAACCTAAGATGACCTAATCTTATCCCTAAGAATTATTTTTGAGAGTATCCAACAAATTTGAGAATTTTTAGAATTATTTACCCATTTATACAAGAAACTGAAGTTTTTAGGCTAACTTCTAACCAAACAGAGAATAAGGCTTAAAATAGTTAATCTTCAAATCCCACAGAGATTTTTCATAGGCTGGTCTCAAACCAAGACGGAGTTTTGAGTTGGCTATCCTCTGAACTAAACAGAGATTTTATACAAGCTAACGATGAATCGAGATGATATTTTTATCGGACTGATCATGAACCTACTGAGCTTTTATACTAGGTTGAACTCAGGAACCAAAAGATATTTTAATTGGGGTGATCTCGAACCGATTGAGATTTTAACCGGGTTGAGTTCAAGAACCATTGTGTAGATTTTACTTGATGATCTTCACGAATAAAAAGAGGTTTTTATTCAAGGAGAAACTCACAAACAAAATGGAGATTTCCTAAGACAATCCCCCAAAGATATAAGAGTTTTTAACTGATTTAGCTCGCAACCAAAATGACAACTTCCTATGGAAGAAATATTTACTCAAGAGATAATATACTCTTGGTAAATTTATAATTCATCCTTCACCCAACCAATTAGCCTCACTTAGACTCAAAAATCCTCTCAAAGTACTATGGCTAAATATGTGATAAAAGTGAGAGATTTTGAGAAATGATGAGAGAAATTAAAAGTATGTTTTAAATCGCTTTATGGATGTGTAAAAGTGATAGAGAAGCTCTCTATTTATAGGCATAAGTGTGGTATAAATTTGGAAACAATTTATAGACCAATTCAATGATATAATCAATTAGACCCCTACATAATTGATTGTCAATGCCACAAATGGAAGGTTTTGAAATATAATCATTTTCAAACATTAAGAGATTGTACATGTCTATTCAATTAGCTTTA
This sequence comes from Lathyrus oleraceus, assembly GCF_024323335.1. Lineage (NCBI taxonomy): Eukaryota > Viridiplantae > Streptophyta > Magnoliopsida > Fabales > Fabaceae > Lathyrus > Lathyrus oleraceus. The sequence goes on along the minus strand of NC_066583.1, from coordinate 575,032,271 downwards.
TAGTTTAATCAATTATAATAGATTAGGTTTATAGTCTATTCAATTATTCAATTAGAAAAGGTCTTCCAACCAATCAGGAAATATTCTAATCAAGTGGTTAGGCCTCAAAATCATTTATTGTTAGTTTAAATAAAATATGAGAGACTTCTTTAATATTTTTGTGTGTGTACGCGCGCACGTATGTGTGCGTATGTGTGTGTGTGTGCGTGTATGTGTGTGTGTGTATGCGCGCGAGCGTGCGTGCGTGCATGCGTGAGTGCCTGTGTGTGTGTGTATGTGTGTGTTTGTTTGTTTGTGTGTGTGTATGTGTGTGTGGATACTAGTTACTCAAACGAACACGACCATGAGAACTTTCACATTTTCTCTCTTTCATAACTCTGGAGTTTTAAGTCTTGGAATATTTATTTTTTAGTTTAGAATCATACAAGATCCTTGAATTTTCTTAATTAGGGTTGAGATATATTCATGTTGAATACCATCTGAGAGTTAAGAAGTTAAAACTTCAGTGACCCTTGAAACCGAAGTCTTTACTTGATATATGTTTGACTGTAATATGTTGGGTGAGAATATGGACACAAATAGGTCTATAAGGGGGGTTGGATTTTCCTTTCCCCAAGTAGACAATTTCAAAAACATTTTAGGTTCCATAAAATGAAATCATAGATGTTAAAATATGGAAAGAAAAACAAAATACTAAGAGAGCTTCGAAGCGTCTTAATGAATTAATCTAACCAAAATCATTACAAGACATCACTAAAGACATTATTCTATCTGAAGGTGGCAAGAAACACAAGAAATTGGGGTTTCAATTGGGTTTCTAAAAACAATTTTTTTTTCGAAACCAACTCAATCAAACAATAACATGAACAAGAGAAATAACAAAGTTATTTTTATACTGGTTTGCTGTTAATGAAGCTACCTCCAGTCCACCCTACCAAGGTGATTTTGCCTTCTCAACAAGGACTTAATCCACTATAACCAAACTGATTACAGACACCACAAAGACAAACCGTCTTTGTCTTCTTCAATTTATCTGACTAAAACCTAGTCACTCAAAGAAACCACTCAAACAACTTTGAGAATTACAAGTGTGTGCTTACAAGTATTACTTCTAAAAAAGCAGATTAACACAAGTTAAATACAATAAATTTCTTCACACAGTAACGAAAAACAACTTTATGTGTGTTTACAAAGACTATACACATAAAATATATACTTTAGAAAAGAGTGTGTGTATGTTCAATAACGTGAGCATTAGCGTTGTGAATTAGTAACCTCTTTCAATCTTCCAAGTCTCCTTTATATAGGCAGTTAAAGATGCGTTAGAGGGTAGAATTGAAATAGCAAATTACAGTTGTCTCTTTGTATAACAATTTGCATATAAGAGACAAAATGGTACAATAGTATTGTTCTTAGCCCACAAAATCAATATAGTTGAGGGAAGGGTGATCTTGTATTGTATACTATTTTTCTGACGCAAAACCTTTTGATCTTATCTTCTAATCTTCAGAGGCTTATGATGGAATTTTTTTGAAGAATGCTTAGAAGGATCAAGAGACTAGTTGATAAAATCTTCAGAACCTCGGTCTTCAGAGTCTTGACGCGGTTCCTCAGAACCTGGTCTTCATATCTTGTTCTTCAGAATCTTTAGAACTTAAGCGTAAAATCTTAAAGATTGACAATCCTTTAGAGGCTCTTCAATCAGTGTCACAGTCAGAAGCTTTAGCACAAACGTTCATCATAGCCATTGTCTAAGAGATTTTCTAGAACTTGACAACATCTTGTAAAGCACTTGGATCTCTTCAGAGACAAAGTGTGTTGATTCCAGAATTTGATGACATCACACGTCAATGCTTTAGAGTCAGAACTTGCTAGTAAAAACTATACACTAGATAAAAACCATTAGTGTACAAAATTGTTCTCTAAAAAACAATGCATTGTCATCATCAAAACTAAAGGCCAGATACAGAACAAAATCTTGTTCTTACAATCTCCCCATTTTTGATTATGACAAAACCATGTATTTTAATGAATAATTCTTACTTGGTTTAATCACATAAAAATATAAGAGTGAGATTTGTAAGCTCCCCCTAAATTTTATACTGTTAGAAATTATTTTTCAGCTTAGAATATCAGAGTTAGGTTTACAAGCTCCCCCTAAATTTAAGACTTAAAATAATCTTAACACATATAAAAATCTCAATCAGCATGAAAGAAATAACTTCCCATAAGGAAGAAGCCTAGTTACTGAAGTATGGTTATTATTTTTCCATAAGGCAGAAGCCTGGTTGTAATGGATGAAGTAACTTCCTATAATGAAACAACTTGGGTACATAAGTATTTCATTTAGAATCCTTGCTTGAGTGTCAAAAAGTCTAGTTACTAGTCTCGTCACAAAGCATGATTTGTTAGAGATTTCATAGCCTAGTTATATTCCTCATGTCTGGTTGTTATCAGAACTTGTATACATATGGTTCAAAGCTTGTATACGCTTGGTTCAACCCAGTTCACTTGAACTTAGTTCAGAACAAGAATATGTCTAGTTAACTGCAAATTACTTAGTTAACTATTCAGAGCATAAGCATGATTCTTAAACATAAGCCTGATTCATATGAACTCAATTCAGCTTGGTTAATGCCTTAGAACTTGAAACACTTGGTTAACATAATAAACTTTTTCAAATTTCCCAGAAAGGTTACTAATGTCAGAACATATAAAGACAGGTTTGGGTTTCAGAATAGGGATTAGATATATCAAAATTAGTCATTCTTTCTCCCCCTTTGTCATCATTCAAAAAGATAAAATAAAAGACAAAGTAAACCATAATAGATTTTCATTTCATCAAAAAGATAACTCAATACAACAATAAAAAAATAAAAACAAAGACAACATAAAGTTTTAAAAAAAACTATGTTTTAAGGAGGGGGTGGTAGGCTTGATAAGATCTCTCCAAGGAATCCTTCAATCTTTGATGTCTTCTCATCCTGATGCTTGAGTCTCTCTTTAACTTCAGAAGTCTCAGCTGCAACATGCTCCAAAGTCTTCAAAATGAATTCCTTAGAAACCAGAGTCTTCTTGACCCCAGAGTTACTTCCAACTTCAAGAGTAGTCTCAGAAGCAACCATAGTAATATGAGTTGGAGAAGGAGGTGGAGTCACTTTTGGAGCAGGAAGTGATAGACGATAAACCAATATTTAGAAGGGTGTGAATAGATCACAAGTTAAAACTTGAACCAAAATTGGTTTTGAAAATTTTTTATAACATGGAAGCAAGTTTCAATTTTTTCTCGGATAAAAAATCGTCTAACCGAAACTACTATTGAAAAGCTCGGATATGCGTAGAGGTGACTTAAATTCTGGTATCAGATCTGAGATGTCGAAGGTAATGTCACAACACTAATATCTGAACAATATAAACAGGATAAAAGATAAAGAACAATAGTACAAGTGACACAATCAATTGTTAACCCAGTTCGGTGCAAACTCACCTACGTCTGGGGGTGACCAAGCCAGGAAGGAAATCCACTAAACAGAATTAGTTCAAAGACTCTCAGTAAACAACTTCAAGTTACAGTCTTTTCACCTAATCTCTTCCCGTGTGACTTCTATCTAAGAACTCTTAGATAAGAGATCCTACTCACTCCCCCTCAATCACAGCAGTGATGTAAAAACAAATATTACAAAGAAAGAAGACACTCTTCAAGAACACATACTTGATCTTTCTTAAAAGCTTCAACCAAGTAAACACACACTCGTGCTTCAAATCTTAGAATGGACAAATTATAACTCAAAAGTCAGTCCAATTCAATCATCAATAGGATGAATGAATGGCTCACAATATACAAATGCACACACGACTAAAACCCTTATTCTCTCTCACTATTTCGCTCATTCTGTTGTGTGTTAAAACCAGGTTCTACATGGCCTTTTTATAGAAGCATTTGAATGGGCTTGGACATCATAAAACCCTAAATCTATTTTCCTTTCGTATCTTCTTATGACAGCTGATCATATCTTGTTGGAAAATAAATCAATCTGGTTTTAATTACTGATTGAATGACACGTCCAATCTCCACATCAATCACACATAGATTAGCATGAAAAGCGCAATCACAAAATACATAACATTCAGACTGAATGTTCTGTATACACATGTCTTGACATCGGGTCTGACATCTCAGCTAAATCCTGCACAACCATATTTAAACACCCTGCAGGAAACTGATATCTCTTGTCAAGACAACACTTGTGACATCTTGTGATAACTCTAGGTTTTACCAAAATTGATGCCAACACATAGAACCAACAAACTCCCCCTTTGGCAAATTTTGGCTAAAACATACATCAGATCATTTATTTCACAAGAGAATAATCACAGTATCAGTTCAGCAGCAGAAGTAATAAAACACACATTACTAGCTAAAATAGCAACTAGTAAACACATGCGCTTGTCCTCAGAACACACTACCTCCCCCTCCAACTAGCACAAGTTTGCTCAACACAGACAAAACACTTCCCCATCTAACATCACCTTCAATATCACCTGTAGTAAACAGATTATCTCCAACATACATTTGTACCATCATCTTTAACATCATCTGTATATAGTATAGCATAGCTAGCTACTTCTCCCCCTTTTTAGCCAAAATAGACCAAAGAGACAAAATAAATGTCTATTTAGTCAAACAAACAGAATGTCAAACAGAATGTTAAGTGTTACAGATCCAGGAACAAACACAACTTTATACAAGCTGGGATAAAATCCAGAAAATAAAAAAAAACCCAGAAAAATACATCAAGGTAGCAGAACATGACTGCCAAAAGAACCACCAGAACATCCATCACAGCACACCATCAGAAGAGTGGGAGACAACTTCAACAAAAACTAGTCAGAGGAGTTTGAGCTTGCATCTTCATCAGCATCAGAACCAGAACTGCCACTTGTTTCATCTTTAGTTTCAGACCTCTCACTAGAGGTTTGGGCTTCTACTTCCTTGGCCTATCCAACATTCTCTCTTTCAGCTTGCTCCAGGCTTGCAATCGGAGCCTCCAAAGCTTCTTTCCTGGTAGTGCTACCCTTATCCCTGTATCCAATTCTTTACAAGTTTCTTTCAGCTCAGCAATAAGGCCACCTTTTGAGGCTGGCTTTTTCACAGCAGATGTCATGACAATGTCTTCGACATGACTGCCTTCAAACAATTTGTAGTGAACCGATAGAGGAGGTTTTCTTTTACTAGGAAGATCATTTGTACTCAGAATTCCAGGGTGTTGGCTCAGGATAATCCCATAAATCATTGAGGGAAAAGCTATGGGCAGCTTTAATGCATTTGTAGAAGCATGTTTGACAATTTGTTCAAACATAAATCTACCATAATCAAATTTCAGCTTGGTTCCAACAGCAAAGATGAACCTTCCAACGGCATTTGAAATTGTGGAGATGTGGTTGGTAGGCACCCAATTTGCAGACCCTATCTTGTGCAGTATGGCATACTTCACAGTCAGCTTCCAAGTAGGGAGATGCTTCTTGCTAGGCCACTCCTTCACATGTTTTGCTGTAATTTCCCTACATACCTCATTGTTTGTGGCTTCCAGTTCACATGCACCTTCTGTACCTCTTCCTAGAAACTTATTGATCATAGTGGGAGAAAAAGTGATACACTTCCCTCTTACAAACACTTTACAAAATTCCTTGTTGTTTTTATCAGTAATATCTTTAGGAATGTTGACAACAAATTCCTTCACCAATCTTTCATAGCACTGAGATAACCCAGCCACAGTCTTCATTAATCCAGCATTTTTAATTAGGCCCATGACCTCCTTGACCTCAACAACATCCTTACCTAACTCTCTCTCCACAACCACCCTTCTCTGGATTACAAACTTCCATTTTGCTGCTCCATCTTCAAGATGGAAAGAGATATTGTCCGAGTGTACAACAACAACTTTCACAGGGTACTTCCTAACAGGTGTCCTCTTCACAGGGGAGATGTCAGGGACATCTTCTTCGACATCTTCATCAGACTCAGAAACTTCTCTCACCTTCCTCTCTTTACATCAACTTTGCTCCAAGATTTTGAGGGGCCTACACCAGTAGTCTTCTTAGCAGTTTTGGCTGACATCATTTCAGCCACAAACCTACCTTTTCTAGTCTTCATCCTCTTAGCCACACTAGGCTTTAAGTGATGAAGCAAGCTATCATCTTGATCATCCGAACTATCATCTTCTAGGTCAATCACTTTGTTTACAGAATCATGCTTCTTAGACTGTGAAGCATTGGCAGTAGGTGATGCCACAGATTTCTTACCACTCACAGTTTTCCCTAAAGAGCATAAACCTTCAGCAGCCATATCTTCTTCAGACCTAGAGGAATCATCATCCTTCTCATTATGAGGTCCAACCTCGGGAGAGGGGTCCCTTCTTGATAGAGGAGTAGAAACTCCCTTTATAGAATGTCCTTCATTGAGGATTCTAGTGATAGGTTTCTTATGACACGATCAGTGTGATGCATGTCGTCCTTAGAACTAGTGGCATGTGTAAAGCTAGAAGGGATACTAGAGTTGTTACCTTTAGTGGGGAAAGCAGAGGTAGATGCATCCATGGGATGGTTAGGAGCTTCGCCTGGAATAACAGACAGGGGAATCACATCAAAAATATCTTCATCAAGAAAGTCCATTGAAGGCGTTCTATCCTTGTGAGTAGGCTTAGGAATTTGTGAACCAGATGGTGTTTGATGTTGTGACATCTTGTTGTTTTTGTGGAAAGGTTTCAGTTGCCCTAGCAGAGGAGTTTGAGGAAGACGCAGGAAGTTGGAAATGTTTGAGTAGAGGTTGCGTGTGAATAGGTAATAGATGGAATTTCCAATATTAGGTGAGGATTTACCATAAATGGGGCACTTTATTTTAAGTAAGCAGACAATTATTTGATTACCTTTTCCACTCCAAATTAATTGCTACAAATTCTCATAAATACAAATCCCTAATTTCCCTCTTAGAAATTCAAATTGATTTGCATCCAAGACCTTTGTAAAAATATCAGCTAACTGCATTTCAGTAGCAACATGCTCTAGGACTATAATTTTATCTTCCACTAGTTCTCTAATAAAATGATGACGAATATCAATATGTTTTGTCCTGCTGTGCTGAATAGGATTCTTAGAAATATTTATAGCACTCAGGTTGTCACAGTACAATGTCATGACATCTTGCGTGACATTGTATTCAATCAGCATCTGTTTCATCCATACCAGTTGAGAACAACTACTTCCAGCTGCTATGTATTCCGCTTCAGCAGTGGACAGAGACACACAATTTTATTTCTTACTAAACCATGATATTAAGTTGTTCCCCAAGAAGAAGCATCCTCCTGATGTGCTTTTCCTATCACAAGCACTTTCAGCCCAATCAGCATCACAGTATCCAGTCAGCACATATCCAAATCCATGAGTGTACAGCATCCCATAGTCATTGGTGCCATTGACATATTTCAGGATCCTTTTCACTTGGTTTATGTGACTGACTTTTGGTTCAGCTTGATATCTAGCACAAACACCTACAGCAAAAGCAATGTCAGGTTTGCTTGTTGTGAGATATAGCAAACTCCCTATCATGCTTCTGTAGAGACTTTGATCTACACTAACACCATTTTCATCTTTAGAGACTTTTAGATGAGTTGGAGCAGGTGTCCTTTTGTGAATTGCATTCTCCATGCCAAACTTCTTAACAATATTTTTGGCATATTTTCTTTGAGATAGAAAGATAGAATTTTCCATCTGATTGACTTGTAGCCCAAGAAAATAGGTCAGCTCTCCAACAAGGCTCATTTCAAATTCAGACTGCATTTGTTTAACAAAATGTTCGACCATCTTATTTGACATCCCACCAAACATAATATCATCCGCATATATCTGAGCCACCATGAGTTTTCCTCCTTCATTTTTGACAAATAGAGTCTTATCAATGCCTCCCTTTCTATATCCATTGTCAATGAGAAACACTGTGAGTCTATCATACCAAGCCCTAGGGGCTTATTTCAGCCCATAGAGTGCTTTCCTCAACTTATACACGTGATTTAGAAGATTTGGGTCTGTAAACCCTTTAGGTTGTTCAACATACACTTCCTCATTTAAGTAACCATTCAAGAAGGCACTCTTTACATCCATTTGGAACAATTTAAACTTCAGAATACATGCCACTCCAAGCAATAGTCTAATGGACTCCAGGCGAGCTACAGGGGCAAATGTTTCATCAAAGTCAACTCCTTCAACTTGAGTGTATCCTTATGCTACCAATCTTGCTTTATTTTTAGTAACCACCCCTTGCTCATCAGATTTATTCTTGTAAACCCACTTTGTTCCAATAACATTTATTCCTTCAGGTCTTGGAACCAGTTCCCATACTTCATTTCTCTTGAATTGGACTAACTCTTCCTGCATGGCATTGATCCAGAAGTCATCAGTTAAGGCTTCTTTGACATTCCTGGGCTCAATCTTGGACACAAAACAGCCATGTGAGATCACTTCCCTTGATCTAGTTGTGACCCCTTTATTTAGGTCTCCTATAATGAGATCTTTAGGATGATCCTTCTGAATTCTGATAGAGGGTCCCTTATTAATTTTGTCAACTTCAGGTTCAGCTTGAGTGGGTTCACTCTCATTACTTTTGTCTGGGAAATCAGCTAGGGCATCATTTAGAGATGTCTCAACATTGTCTGTGACATCAGTTTGTTGATCATCAACAACATTGATAAATTCCATCATTACTTTTGTTCTGGAATTAAAGACCCTAAATGCTCTGTAGTTTGTTGAGTAATCCAGAAATATTCCTTCATCACTCTTGGGATCCATCTTCCTTCTTTATTCACGATCAGTCAGGATATAACATTTACTACCAAACACATGGAAGTATTTGATAGTAGGTCTTCTTCCTTTCCAGACTTCATATAAAGTAGTTGGAGTCCCTTTCTTTAAAGTTACTCTGTTGTGAACATAGCAGGCTGTGTTCATAGCTTCAGCCCAGAAGTGGTAGGACAATTTCTTAGCATGAATCATAGCTCTGGCAGATTCTTGGAGAGTTCTATTTTTCCTTTCTACCACACCATTTTGCTGAGGGGTAATGGGAGATGAGAACTCATGACTAATTCCTTCAGATGAACAGAAACCAGCAAATTTACTGTTCTAAAATTCTTTCCCATGATCACTTCTAATTCTTATAACCTAACTTTCTTTTTCTCTTTGAAGTCTTAGGCAAAGATCTTTGAATACCTCAAATATATCACATTTCTCCCTTATAAAATTTACCCAGGTGTATCTGGAGAAGTTGTTAGGGACCAATTAGTACTACTTTTTATACCATTTTATTGGTCCCTTTTACCAAGTTTTGATGTTATTACACACTTTTATTCTCACTATTTTGTATAAATGCAATTAGGTTTAATTTATTTTGTTTTGAATAGTTATTTCACATTTTTGTTAGTTTTGTAGAATTTCTGGGATAAGAAGGCTTTGGATTGCAATACCACATCTTGGAGGAAGCTTGCCAAACAAGAAAGCTGGAGAAGCAACAGTTCGCGCCGCGAACTGCCTTCGCGCCGCGAAGGCTGCGAATCCAGCAAACTGACTGAGGGTCAAAAGTGCTGTTCTGCAGGAAAAGTTTATTGCCATTTTGATGTCTGCCTGGGAATTGCTTTTCTGCTTTAGATGACAATGTCCAATTAGGGAAATGTCAACCTTTTTTGTTAGAGACAAAATACATTAATCTAGGGCATTGAAAGCATACATTTGGATTATCATTCACACATTGGATATTGAGAGCTTTTTGTAAGAGAGAAAAGAGAGTTTTTTCTTTATCTTTCTGTTTTGAACAATGATGATGAGGAGCTAAACTCCCTTTTGTCAAGATTGGAGGTAGTAGCTATTCTCATTTGTTTATGTATTCATTTTGATATAAATATATGATAAAGATTGTTGATGTATTGAATACTGTTTTTGCTCTGAGTTGAAAACCAGATTTGAGTAGTTGTCGAGAGAGATTACTTGAGTTTAGACATAAAACAGATTTTCAAGTAGTGGATAAGTTGTAGAGATAGATTTATTCATTACTCTTCTTTAATATTAAACATTAAAGATTGCTATATTGATAGTTAGGTGGAGAGATCGTCTAAGGATCAATATAGTGATTATCACGATATCATTTAGACATAAATGACTTTGAGAGGATATTTGAACATCATCAATAATCTTGAATCTATGTATTTAACATAAGGAATCATAAACATTTGAAATAGTGAACTCCAATCTTGCCAAGCTTTTATATTTGACTAAAACCATTTCATAGTTTTTGTTAACATTTACTCACAAGATATTTTTCCAAACAAAACAACCATGTTACGTTCTAAACTTATAACATTCAGATTATAGAACGGCGGTAATATCAACCAATCTCTGTGGATACGATACAAAAATATTTGCCGAAGATATACTTTTCAACAAATTGGCGCCGTTGCCGGGGATTGGTGTCGATATTACAAGCATTGCAATAATTCTTTGTTTTAAGTTGTGTTACATTTATTATTATCCCTCTTTTGTTTCACTTGGTTTGTCAGTTTTGTAGATTCTAGTGTATGTGAGGAAAAGTAACCGAGGAGCAACTTCAATTCGATCCTGAAATTGAAAGAACACTTCGGAAGCTCAATAGCAAAACACGAAGGAGAAGGAAACTAGCCGAAGAGAGGAACCGGAGAGAAGAAGCATCTACTTCCGCACTTGTCTCAATCGAAGAAGTGGTTGTAGAGGCTTGTGACGGAAACATGGCGGATGACAATCGTACCAAAATGTCCGCTAATAGTCCAAGAAGAAATGCTCAATTTGCCCGTGGAGGAAGAAATACAGAGATGAAGACCGGAATCCTCCAACTTCTCTATGCAAATCCATTCACCGGAATGGATCATGAAGATCCGTATACCCATCTCATCAAATTTTATGAGATTGCGGGTTCTATGGGAATTGATGAGACGGGTGAAGAGGCATTATTCAAAAGGATGTTCCCACACTCCTTAGTGGGAAAGGCAAAAGAGTGGTACCTTGATCAAGCAGCAAGAGTGATGACGGATTGGAATTTGCTAGAAGAAAAGTTCTTAGAAAGATATTTCCCTCAATCCCGATTCATAGAAGCCAAAACGGCTATCGCGGTATTCACTCAAGGAAGCAACGAGTCTCTAAATGAAGCTTGGGAAAGATTCAAGTCAATGTTGAGAAAATGCAAGGGTCATGGTTTTGATGAGCTCACTCAAATTCATATTTTTCTAAATGGGCTCCAATCAACTCACAGAACACTTTTGGATGCTACCGCGGGTGGCTCTCTTATGTCAAAGACTGCGGAAGAAGCTAACGTTATTATTAACCGGATGGCACTCAATGACCGTCAAAGTCAACATGACCGTAGTCCTTCACAACGTAAACCGGGAGTTCTTGAGTTAAATACCAATGATGCCATCCTTGCTCAAAACAAGCTACTCTCTCAACAAGTGGAGCTTCTCACTCAACAAATGGCCAAGCTTCCACAGCAAATAAAAGAGATTCAAGGAATTCAAGTTCAGCATCAAGTAGCATGTTGCGAATTGTGTCAAGGGGATCACCCTACTGGTTTTTGTCCTCCACCCCAAGAAGAAATGAGTTATCAAAGACAACAGCCTAACAATCAAGGCTACCAACCAAGAAACAATCAAGGCTACCAACCGTCAAGGTTCAACAATCAGAATTTTCAGCAGCAAAGTCCTTACCAACATTCAAACTCTCAAGGACAGCAGTCGCAAGGAGGAAATTCCAAGCTAGAAGACACTCTTTAACAATTCATGCAAGCTTCCATGGCAAATCAGAAGAGTAACGAAGCAGCAATTAAAAATCTGGAAAATCAAGTAGGCCAACTCGCGAAGCAACTGTCGGAACAAAACGCAGGAGCATCTTTCTCTGCTAACACTCAACCGAATCCAAAGGAACACTGCAAAGCAATTGTCACAAGGAGTGGTAAAGAGTTGGTAAGTGAAAAAGGTGAAGAAATTGTAGAAGAGAACATCACTGATGGGATGCTGGAAGAAAAAGACATAGTTGGTGAAAGGGAAAATGCTTCTGGAAATGCTCAGTTCGCGCCGCGAACCACCTTCGCGCCGCGAAAAGAGCAGGTTTTGCCAAATGATCAGCAGACTGACTTAGAGGGGAAAAAGGATGCTGAATCAAAGAAGAAGAAGAAATCTGAGAAAGGGGTGAGCATCATTCCAACCCAACATCTACCCTACCCACATGCTCCATCAAGGAAGGACAATGCTAGGCATTATGCACGGTTCATGGACATCTTCAAGCAACTCCAAATCAACATTCCATTTGCTGATGCATTAGAACAAATGCCACGGTATGCTAAATTTATGAAGGACATTCTTACCAAGAAAAGGCGACACGTGGAAGATGAGACCATATTTCTTGATGCACGGTGTAGCGCCATCATTCAGAAGACTCTACCAAGGAAGGAGTCCGATCCGGGCCGGGTTGTTCTACCGGTAACCATTGGAAGCACATACGTTGGAAATGGGTTGATTGACTTGGGCTCTAGTATAAATTTAATCCCCCTCTCCATTGTAAAAAGATTGGGGAATGTTGAGATTAAATCGACGAGAATGACTCTGCAACTAGCCGACAAGTCAACCACCTCACCATACGGAATTGCTCAAGACATGCTTGTGAAAGTGGACAAATTTTTGTTTCCGGTGGATTTTGTAATAGTAGAGATGGATGAGGACCGTGATGTACCCCTAATTCTTGGAAGACCTTTTATGAAAACAGCTCGGATGATGATCGACATAGATGATGGGCTAATGAAGGTACGAGTGCAAGATGAAGAGGTGACTTTTAATCTTTTCGAAGCTATGAAGCATCCAACCGATAAGCATGATTCTTTCCGAATCGATGCAATTGAAGAGGAAGTAGTGGAGGTCGCGAACCAAATTCATATCTCTAATCCTCTAGAAAGATCCCTTATCGGAGCATACAACGTGTTAACCGACAATGAGGAACGAGAGATTGAAGCAATGTTGCATGAGCTAGAATCTTGTGGTGAGCTGGCCTATCAAGAAGAATTAATGGAAGAGTTGGATACAAAGAAGAAAACGGAAGAGCAAAAGTTAGAGTTGAAAATGCTTCCGTCGCACTTGAAGTATGTGTTTCTTGGAAACGAGTGTACTAAACCCGTGATTATAAGCAACACATTGTCCACGCAAGAGGAAGACAAGTTGATTCAAGTATTGAAAAAGAACCAAGGTGCGATAGGGTGGGTGTTATCCGATTTAAAGGGTATTAGTCCGGCCTATTGCATGCACAAGATCATGATGGAGGAAAATTTCAAACCAGTTGCGCAACCTCAGAGGCGTCTGAATCCATCAACGAAAGAGGTGGTCCGGAAAGAAGTTGTCAAACTATTAGAGGCCGGAATGATTTATCCTATATCTGATAGTGCATGGGTGAGTCCGGTACAAGTGGTCCCCAAGAAAGGCGGAATGACGGTGATTAAAAATGATAAAAATGAGTTGATTCCGACGAGAACAGTGACAGGGTGGAGAATGTGTATCGACTATAGAAGGTTGAACCAAGCCACAAGGAAAGATCATTTCCCACTACCCTTCATGGATCAAATGTTGGAGAGGCTCGCCGGCAAAAATTTCTACTGTTTCTTGGACGGATATTCGGGGTATAATCAAATTTCAGTAAACCCGGCAGATCATGAGAAGACAGCTTTTACGTGTCCTTTTGGCATCTTTGCTTACCGAAGAATGCCTTTTGGATTATGTAATGCACCGGCCACATTTCAACGGTGTATGCAAGCTATATTTTCAGACTTGATAGAAGAATGCATTGAGGTGTTCATGGACGATTTTTCTGTTTATGGATCATCTTTTGAATTGTGCTTAAAGCACCTTGATGTAGTTCTGGGGAGATGCGTGGAGACCAACCTAGTGCTCAACTGGGAAAAATGCAATTTTATGGTCACTGAGGGTATAGTACTTGGTCACAAGATTTCTTCTGAAGGGCTAGAGGTGGACAAGGCCAAGGTGGAGGTTATTGAGAAATTGCCACCTCCAACTAACATTAAAGGGATAAGAATCTTTCTAGGACATGCCGGTTTCTACCGGAGATTCATACAAGATTTTTCAAAGATCGCAAAGCCATTGAGCAATTTACTCAACAAAGGTACGCCTTTTCTTTTCGATGAGTCATGTCTTAAAGCTTTCTTAGATTTGAAAGAAAAGTTGGTCACCGCACCAATAATCGTAGCACCAAACTGGAACCTTGATTTTGAACTCATGTGTGATGCTAGCGATTATGCAGTTGGTGCGGTGTTAGGACAAAGAAGCGATAAATTTTTCCATGCCATACACTATGCTAGTAAGGTGTTGAATGACGCACAAGTTAATTATGCAACAACTGAAAAGGAATTACTAGCCATAGTATATGCATTGGAAAAATTTAGAGCTTACTTGATTGGTTCAAAAGTTGTAATCTACACTGACCACTCAGCGATAAAATATCTGCTTACCAAGCCGGATTCAAAACAAAGACTTATTCGTTGGATCCTTTTATTACAAGAGTTTGATCTAGAAATTCGGGATAAAAAAGGTTCTGAGAACTTGGTGGCAGATCATTTGTCTCGTTTGGTCAATGTAGAAATTACAAACAAAGAAGAAGAGGTGAGAGAAGAATTTCCAGATGAAAAACTTTATGCGATTCAAGTGAGGCCTTGGTTTGCTGATTTTGCTAATTACAAAGCAACTGGTTTAACACCGGAAGACCTCACTTGCAATCAAAGAAGGAAATTCTTAGCAGATGCAAAATATTATGTTTGAGATGATCCGTATCTGTTTAAAGTAGGAGCAGACAATATTTTGAGAAGGTGTGTAACAATTGAGGAGTCAAGAGACATTTTTTGGCACTGTCACAACTCTCCGTATGGAGGTCACTATAGTGGTTTGAGAACAGCCACTAAAGTACTCCAATCGGGTTTTTATTGGCCATCTTTATTCAAAGATGCGCACGAACATGCGAAGAGTTGTGATACTTGCCAACGGAGTGGAGGAATAGGAAAACGGGATGAAATGCCTCTAACCAACATGCTTGAAGTGGAAGTTTTTGATTGTTGGGGTATTGACTTCGTTGGCCCATTCCCCTCTTCTTTCTCAAATGAGTACATACTAGTAGCTGTTGATTATGTTTCGAAGTGGGTGGAAGCAATTGCCTCACCTAAGGCCGATGCCAAAACTGTGATCAAATTTTTAAAGAAGAACATATTTTCATGTTTTGGTGTGCCTAGAGTGTTGGTAAGTGACGGAGGCTCACACTTCTGCAATACACCCTTAGAAAAAGTTCTGCAACATTATGGTGTAAAGCACAAGGTGACCACTCCCTACCACCCACAAGCGAATGGGCAAACTGAGGTTTCAAACCGGGAAGTCAAACGGATACTTGAGAAAACAGTCTCAAATTCAAGAAAAGATTGGTCCTTAAAACTGGATGAAGCTTTGTGGGCGTATCGTACTGCCTACAAAGCACCTATTGGGCTGACTCCGTTTCAAATGGTGTATGGGAAGACTTGTCATCTTCCAGTGGAAATGGAGCATAGAGCATTATGGGCTCTTAAGTTCTTGAACTTCGACTCCACTCTAGCTGGAGAAAGAAGGAAAGGTCAACTCCATGAATTGGAGGAATTGAGGAACGATGCATACCATTCTAATAAGCTGTACAAGGAAAAGGTAAAGGCATACCATGATGGAAAGGTCCGCCATAAGGAGTTTCATGTTGGACAGATGGTATTGCTCTTTAACTCAAGGTTGAAATTGTTTCCGGGTAAGTTGAAGTCAAAATGGTCAGGACCATTTGTTGTCAAGGAAGTACGGAATTATGGAGCCATTGTGATAGAGGACCCAAAGTCTCAAGAAAGCTGGACTGTCAATGGTCAAAGACTGAAAGTCTATCATAGCGGTGACATAAACCGTGATGTGTGTGTCCTGTCATTATCTGGATCAGGCTAATCGAGGTACCGTCGAGCTCTTAACGACGTTAAACAAAGCGCTGGTTGGGAGGCAACCCAACGTTGTTAGTTTGCATTTTAATTTTCTCTGTCCTGTGATTTTTAACTCTGTTAAAGTTTTAGAATTTTTAAGTTCTGTTTTTTGCAGTTCGCGCCGCGACCTCCTGTTCGCGCCGCGAACTGAATGAAAAAATTTGAGTGGGTTCTGTTTTTTGCAGTTCGCGCCGCGACCTACTGTTCGCGCCGCGAACTGAATGAAAAATTTTAAGTGGTTTTGTTTTCTGCTGTTCGCGCCGCGAACACTGTTCGCCCCGCGAACTTTGCGTGACAGATTCACTTAAATACTGTTTAGGTCATTTCTTTTTCATTTTAAACATTCCTCATTTCAAACCACTTTGCCGCGCTTTCACCCCACTCTCAAAATCCCACCAAATCTTAAGATTCTTGCGTTTCAATTGTTCAAAATCTTCATCTTTTGGCAAGCGTTAGCGATTCATAAGGTATTTGTTCTTAAATTTCTCTTTTCCAATCCCTCTTTAGGATTTTCATTAGGGTTGTTTAGAAGTCAAATTTTTCTGTTGAATACCGCTTGAAATCGTTTTGCATGTTTGATTTAGAATAGGATTAGGGTAGAGTTGAGAAATTTGACTGATTGGGAGTAGATTTCTCCCCAATGGTGGAACCCTAGGAAGCTTTGGGGATTTCCTAAATTCGCAGAGTTCGCGCCGCGAACTTGCCTTCGCGCCGCGAACTGTGAATTCCAGCAGCATATTTTTTTTTGTGTTAATTGTTGCTAATGATGTTCATATTTGTTCTGTGGTTGTTCTAGTGTTGATTGCAGATGTCCAAAAGAACTAAAACCATGGCACCTCCTCAAGCACGTTCATTCAGGAAGTTCATTAGTGATGAACACGAGGCACGATTTGAGAGCCTCGTCAAGAGAACCATTTTGCCTGAAAGGTTTATTCGGCTAGCTCCAACCGGGGTGTATCACAGCGTGGTTGCGGCTTTTGAGCAACGAAAGTGGATGAAATTATGCGAACCGGAAGCCGCAATCAACTACGACATTGTTCGAGAATTTTATGTGAATGCTATGCATCGCGAGGAGGGTACGGCTTTCATTTACCGATCCAGGGTAAGGGGGAAGATCGTCTCCTTTGGAAGGGATGATATTAATGCTTATCTGGGTAATCCCTTAACTCTCGGAGAGGGTGAGCGTTGTGAGTACAGTATCATGGAGGCAGCTAACAGATGGAATCTGGAAGCGGTCAATGCTACCCTATGTCTCAGCGGAAAATATGAAATGAATGATCAAGGACACCCGAAATTGTGGAAAAGGGAAAATTTCAATTTGGAAGCTAGGGCTTTTCTGGTGCTACTGTTGTCTAATATCCGACCAAGAAGTCACACCACCACAATCCCTATGGACGTAGGGTGTCTATTGTACTGCATCATGGTTGGAAAGTCTGTGGATGTTGCAGCCCTCATTTCAGGCGAATTGAGAAAGATAGTGTTAAGCGGAACCAATTTTAGGGGCAAAGCTGGTGTGCTAGCTTATCCAGGCCTTATCATGGGACTGTGCCGTAAGGCAAATGTTCCCATCCCTGAGGAAGTACACTTCTTGATCACCAGCGTGATCAATGATTCATACCTGAACAGGTTCCTGCATAACCCAAATGATAAGACTGATGCACCCGGTACTTCTTCATCCAGAGCCCGAGCCAGACCCCGACCTCAACCTCAACCTCAACCTCACACTACCCCAGGTTTTGATCAGATGGCGTTTGCCAACTACTGCTGCGAGAACTTTGAGGCCTCTAGGAGGTCTCAATCATTTCTTTTCGATGCCATGCAGCAGCAGTTCCAGAACACGTTTCTGGCACCAGAGGCCCGAACTTTTCCTTCGCAAGCTGACTATGCAGCTTATGCTAATTGGCCTGAGGGCAGGCCAAATTTTATGGGGGGTGCAAGAGGTAGTGCTGACCCAAATGAGGAGATGGAAGATGTTCTCGGAAATGTAGGTGGTGATGAAGAGGAGGAGGATTGAAAATGTGGAGATTTGAGAGTTGTTGTATTTCTGAGTTTCTTTGTACTATGTCTGTTTCTGTTTTTGAGAATTTTTGATGTACTTTTGGGTGGCTCTAGTTCACCATGACTTTATCTTGGCACTTTAATTTTTTATAGTATTTTGACAATTGCATGAATGCTAGTTGAGAATTAAGTGTGTTTTAATCGAATACTGGTTTACCAACATTTTTGTTAATTGTTCTTACTCTTAAGTCAAGCTTTAAGCTACTGAGAAATGATCGCAAAGAAAGAAGCATCGGACACTTCGAGTGGTGATGATAAGAATTAGTGTCGGCATTTCAAGGTACACTTTATCGCTTTCTAGACTTAACATGAGTAGTTTGATGGTTTGTGCAAATTCCATTTCATAAACTCATTGAAATGTATGTCATCTTTGAATCAAAATAGGACTTAACCATTTGTGAGGAAGCTTTCCATTGTACACTAAAAAGCGGGAAACCGAGCATTACTTTAACTCATTCTTATCATGCTAAATCATGCATCAAGCTATTTGTGTGTAAATTTTTTGAAAATGATAGAGGCATTGTTTGTGAGAAAAACCACTTGACCAAAAAGTTTGAATCAACTAACCTTGTGAGGAATAATCCTTAGTTAAACCCCTTTGAGCTTAATTTAGGATTCATTTTATTGATCATTGAAAAATCAATTGAAAATTGTGGAATAAATGAATCCTAATTTCTTTCGTGTCAATTGAAACCTTAAATCGAGTTGTTGAAAATTTTGCCTTTTGCTTATGTCTAAGTAGGGAGCATTATTGAATAAATTTGGTTTCGGAATCTAAAGTTGGGGAGAGTAGAGTGAAAAGTTGATTAGAAACTTGGAAAAGTGAATCGTTATAAAAGGGTGAAAATTTGAAAAGAAACAAAAAAAAAAAAAAAAAATCACCCTTGAAACCATAGAGCAAAAAAAAAAAAAAAAAAAAACAAAGAAATGCTCATGGTTGTGTGGATGTGGAAAGAAAAAGAAAAAGAAAAAGATAGGGATCAAAGAAATGGAAATTGTGTAGAGTTGAATATTTGGGAATGCTCCCTTAGGATAGGCAACTTTGTAAATTCTCTTAATCATATCCTTTCTTGTAACCTAAGCCGCATTACAACCTTTGAAAGACCTCTTGATTCTCATTTTTCACATGATTTGGTATTTGTTGTGATAACCGCATGATTTGAGTTGTTGTTGATTTAATTGCTTGGATGAGTGAAAGTAACCCTTCATGTTATTCATCATTATTATGATGTGTGTGTAAGTTTGATTCAATTTTGACATATATGGTTTTGAATTCCATTGGAATGATTTTTGCACTCAACCATTTTCCTTATTCATGTTTTGTCTAGAATTAAGATAGGTGGACTGAGAAAAAAAATTGCCAAACACTTTTAAACCATTTGAATGTCCTTGGTAAATCCTTGCTCCAATCTTTTGTGTTATTGTCTTGGTTGTGAGGATGGAAACTTTTGTTTAGGGACAAACAAAATGCTAAGTTGGGGAGAGTTGTTAGGGACCAATTAGTACTACTTTTTATACCATTTTATTGGTCCCTTTTACCAAGTTTTGATGTTATTACACACTTTTATTCTCACTATTTTGTATAAATGCAATTAGGTTTAATTTATTTTGTTTTGAATAGTTATTTCACATTTTTGTTAGTTTTGTAGAATTTCTGGGATAAGAAGGCTTTGGATTACAATACCACATCTTGGAGGAAGCTTGCCAAACAAGGAAGTTGGAGAAGCAACAGTTCGCGCCGCGAACTGCCTTCGCGCCGCGAAGGCTGCGAATCCAGCAAGCTGACTGAGGGTCAAAAGTGATGTTCTGCAGGAAAAGTTTATTTCCATTTTGATGTCTGCCTGGGAATTGCTTTTCTGCTTTAGATGACAATGTCCAATTAGGGAAATGTCAACCTTTTTTGTTAGAGACAAAATACATTAATCTAGGGCATTGAAAGCATACATTTGGATTATCATTCACACATTGGATATTGAGAGCTTTTTGTAAGAGAGAAAAGAGAGTTTTTTCTTTATCTTTCTGTTTTGAACAATGATGAGGAGCTAAACTCCCTTTTGTCAAGATTGGAGGTAGTAGCTATTCTCATTTGTTTATGTATTCATTTTGATATAAATATATGATAAAGATTGTTGATGTATTGAATACTGTTTTTGCTCTGAGTTGAAAACCAGATTTGAGTAGTTGTCGAGAGAGATTACTTGAGTTTAGACATAAAACAGATTTTCAAGTAGTGGATAAGTTGTAGAGATAGATTTATTCATTACTCTTCTTTAATATTAAACATTAAAGATTGCTATATTGATAGTTAGGTGGAGAGATCGTCTAAGGATCAATATAGTGATTATCACGATATCATTTAGACATAAATGACTTTGAGAGGATATTTGAACATCATCAATAATCTTGAATCTATGTATTTAACATAAGGAATCATAAACATTTGAAATAGTGAACTCCAATCTTGCCAAGCTTTTATATTTGACTAAAACCATTTCATAGTTTTTGTTAACATTTACTCACAAGATATTTTTCCAAACAAAACAACCCTGTTACGTTCTAAACTTATAACATTCGGATTATAGAACGGCGGTAATATCAACCAATCTCTGTGGATACGATACAAAAATATTTGCCGAAGATATACTTTTCAACAGAAGTCATCCCCCACCACATAAGCATACTTTTTCCCACCAAGACTTTCCACCTGCATAGGTCCCATCAAGTCCATGTGGAGAAGTTCCAGCATTCTGGATGTGGTGTCATGTTTGATCTTCTGATGTGACATCTTTGTCTGCTTTCCAATCTGACACTCCATACAAACTCTTCCTTCATTAATCTTTAAGTTTGGGATTCCTCTGACAGCTTCAACAGATATAATCCTCTTCATTCCTTTAAGATGTAGATGGCCCGGTTTTTGATGCCATAGCTTCACTTCTTCTTCTTTGGCTAGAGTACACATTGATGAATAACCAGTTTCTTAAGAACTCCATATATAGTAGTTGTCCTTAGACCTGACTCCTTTCATTATCACTTCATTTTCTTTATTAGTAATCAGACATTCAGTTTTTGTGAAGTTCACATTTAGACCTTGGTCACACAGTTGACTGATGTTGATTAGGTTTGTAGTCAATCCTTTAACAAGTAGCACATTGTCAAGGTTAGGGACTCCAGGGCAGTTTAGCTTTCCAATCCCCTCGATTTCACCCTTTGCTCCATCACCAAAGGTTACATAGCTGGTGGCATGAGGATGAAGGTCAATTAGCAGGTTTTTGCTTCCAGTCATGTGTCTGGAGCAACCACTGTCAAAATACCAGTCTTCTTTGGCTGAAACTCTGAAGGAAGTGTGAGCTATCAGGTTAGTAGCACCAGTCCTAGGAACCCACTATTTTCCGTTGACAGGGATGTGGTGTTTGGGTCTAGGTTGATGATGAGAAGGACTAGGATAGCCATACAACTTAAAGCAGAATGGTTTTATGTGGCCAAATTTTCCGAAGTAATGACATCTCTATCTTTGGTGTTTTCCTTTATGTTGTCTTTCCTTATGATGTTGTGACACATGATGTGACATCTTTGGTTTGCTACCAGTGTGACTACACTCATGAGTGGATTCATTGAACCCAAGGCCAGACTTGTCTCCTGCCATTTTTCTAGTCTGGAGGATTTTGTCTAAGGTGTCAGATCCACTGTTTAGCATTCTGACATACTTTATCATCTCATCCAGTTTGGAGTTCAAGAACACTGCTTCAATCTTCAACTTAGAGATGGTTTCCAAGTGTTTTGTCTTCTCATCCTCTAGTTGTGTTATCAATTTCTTCTGATTTTCCACTTGTTGACACACTTCTTCACTTCTGTAACACAACTTTCTGTAGGTAGTGGCTAACTCATCAAAGGTTATTTCATCATCACTTGAGTCTTCATCAGAACCCCATCTTCCAGTCAAGGTAGTCATAAGATTGGTAGACTCTCCTTCTGTTTCACTTTCATCAGACCAAGTAGCAGCAAGACTCTTCTTCTGTTTCTTGAGATAGGTCCCACATTCAGCTCTAATGTGTCCATACCCATCACATTCATGGCACTGAACTCATTTTCCTTATTTGGACTTTTCATCATATTTTGTTCTTCTTCCAGCATCATTGGACCTACTGATGTCAAATGAGTTGTTCTTGACATTAGACTTTGACCTTACATCCATCTTTTTCAGGAGTTTGTTGAACTGTCTCCCCGGTAATGCTACATCATTTTCGAGATCTTCATCAGTATCTTAACCACTTTCTTCCTCTTTATCTTTAGTGTTTGACATGACGGCTAAGCTTTTGACTTTCTTTTCAGATACATCACTCATTCCCAACTCAAATGTTTGTAGGGATCCAATTAGCTCATCCACTCTCATATTGCAGATGTCTTGAGATTCTTCTATGGCTGTCACTTTCATGGCAAATCTCTTGGGAAGTGACCTGAGAATTTTCCTCACTAGTTTTTCATCTGACATCTTCTCACCCAGGGCTCCTGAGGCATTAGCAATTTCAAGGATATTCATATGAAAGTCATGAATATTTTCATCTTCTTTCATCCTCAAATTTTCAAACTTGGTAGTAAGCAGCTGCAATCTAGACATCTTTACTCTAGAGGTACCTTCATGAGTGGTTTTGAGAATATTTCAAGCATCTTTAGCCACCTCATAGTTGTTCACTAGTCTGAAGATGTTCTTATCAACCCCATTGAATATAGCATTCAATGCTTTAGAGTTTCCAAGGGCTAGTTCATCCTCCTCCTTGGTCCATTGTTCCTTAGCCTTCTTATCAGTTGTAACTTCTCCTTCCTTAGTAATAACGGGATGTTCCCAGCCTGTTAGAACAGCCTTCCAAGCTTTATTATCCAAAGATTTCATAAAGGCTACCATTCGAGGTTTCCAGTAGTCATAGTTAGATCCATCCAGAATTGGTGGTCTGTGAACAGATCCTCCATCTCTATCCATAGTGCCAAAAAGTAACGTCCCAAGATCTCACCCAGAACCAGAGCAGGATGCCTGCTCTGATACCAATTGAAATTCTGGTATCAGATATGAGATGTCGAAGGTAATGTCACGACACTAATATCTGAACAATATAAACAGGATAAAAGATAAAGAACAATAGTACAAGTGACACAAGCAATTGTTAACCCAGTTCGGTGCAAACTCACCTACGTCTGGGGGTGACCAAGCCAGGAAGGAAATCCACTAAACAGAATTAGTTCAAATACTCTTAGTAAACAACTTCAAGTTACAGTCTTTTCACCTAATCTCTACCCGTGTGACTTCTATCTAAGAACTCTTAGATAAGAGATCCTACTCACTCCCCCTCAATCACAGCAATGATGTAAAAACAAATATTACAAAGAAAGAAGACACTCTTCAAGAACACATACTTGATCTTGCTTAAAAGCTTCAACCAAGTAAACATACACTCATGCTTCAAATCTTAGAGTGGACAAATTACAACTCAAAAGTCAGTCCAATTCAATCATCTATAGGATGAATGAATGGCTCACAATACACAAATGCACACACGACTAAAACCCTTATTCTCTCTCACTATTTTGCTCGTTCTATTGTGTGTTAAAACCAGGTTCTACATGGCCAATTTATAGAAGCATTTGAATGGGCTTGGACATCATAAAACCCTAAATCTATTTTCCTTTCGTATCTTCTTATGACAGCTGATCATATCTTGTTGGAAAGTAAATCAATCTGGTTTTAATTACTGATTGAATGGCGCGTTCAATCTCCACATCAATCACACATAGATTAGCATGAAAAGCGCAATCACAAAATACATAACATTCAGACTGAATGTTCCGTATACATATGTCTTGATATCGGGTCTGACGTCTTAGCTAAATCCTGCACAACCATATTTAAACACCCTGCAGGAAACTGATATCTCTTGTCAAGACAACACTTGTGACATCTTATGGTAACTCTAGGTTTTACCAAAATTGATGCCAACACATAGAACCAACAGTGACAATGCAATGATAATAATCCACAAGTCAATCAACAACTATTAAACACAACTAACCGAATATAATACAATAGGAAAAGTCCATCTCTACTGAACAAAACACACAAAAAAAACTAAGTCAATCAATTTGTTGAACACTTAGTGTGCGATCAACAATGTTTGTAACTTTATGTAGTGTTTGTTGTTCTTAGAAATCAAATCACAACCAAATGGTGTGTGATCTACACAACAACACAAATTTCAAAACACTTTCAAAATTATGATCCAAATAATATTGATCAAATGATAAATGCAATCGACAATTTGCAAACCAAAAAAAAAAATATATATATATATATATATATATATATATATATATATATATATATATATATATATAGAGAGAGAGAGAGAGAGAGAGAGAGAGAGAGAGAGAGAGAGTACACAAGGATTTGTTTAGGCAGTTCCTCAATTGACCTCGCTATGGGCACGTCTACCCTCAATTTGAATTCAAATTTAGATATTATAATAAATTTTACTTTGCAAAATGTGTGTATACAAGAGATTAATAAATCAAACTCTACAAATCTTAAGTTTGATGTTGACTCTACCAACTCCAAAACCCTTGATCAAAGATTGATTAAGTAACCAACAATGTCGCTTCAATTCACCTGTTCTTGCTGCTTCTTTACAAGGCACTCCTTTTCCCAAGGCTTTCATCCAGTTAAATTAATTCCAAGTGCACACTTGTTGAAACCCAAGATTTTCCAACACAATCCATAATCTCACGTTACACCTTTGCAAGGTACCCCATGTCCCAAGTCTTTCACTTGATCGTATATGAATGACACAATCTTGTCCAAAACCTTCAAACCCTAAAAGATCTTGAAGGAGGAGGTTTTCGAATTCTCCTTCATGATCACTTCAGATGGAATTTTTTTTCAAGTTCATCTTATTTTGGAATAATCTTGCAAATTGTTTGGAAGCCAGATAGGTCTTATTATTACTATACAAAAATATAACCCAACAAAATCTAGATTAATCATCAATAATCACAAATCTGTAATAGTTACCACATATGCTTTTGGTCCTTGAGGGACTAAAGAGGTCCATATGAAGAAGCTCAAGAGGTCTCGAGGTTGAAACTATATTTTTCGATTTAAAAGAGACTCTTGTTGATTTCCCATTTGACACACTTAACATAGATGGTCATTCGTGAACTTCATTTTTGGTAGACCGATTACCAAATCTTTTGAGGTTATTTTGTTTAGTAAATCAAAGTTGGTATGAGCTAGGCATTTATATCATAACCAAGAGTTTTCACTCATGGTATCAAGACACTTAGTTCCAACCAAGGATACATCATCTAATTTAAGCATATAGGTGTTATTAACCCTCAAGCCTTTAAACATATAATATGTCTTCTTATTATATTCAAATAAGCAACAAGTGTTTGTAAAAGTAACTTTAAATTCATTGTCACAAAGTTTACTAATGCTAAGAAGGTTATGTTTAAGACCATCAACTAACATAACATTGGAGATAGTAGTAGATGAAGGATTACCTACACTACCTTTTCCAAGTATAGCTCCATTGTTGTTATCTCCATAAGTGACGAACCCCTTCTTCTTTGGCACAAAGTTAATGAATAGAGATATGCCACCCGTCATATGTCTTGAGCATCCACTATCAATATATCACATCTTTTCCATAGAGTCAAGACATTCAACCTATGGAATTAAACAAGGGAGATCGGTACCCAATTTTCATTGGATCCTTGGAAGTGAGTGAAATCAATGTTGCATTTGGGTAACCATTGAGAAGCTCCTTTAGGAACAAAAACTTTCCTAAACTTAGAATTTTCAATAGTATGACCATTCTTTCAACAATAATGATAAGATAGGTTATGATGAGATGTACTTTTTCCACTTAAATCCTTTTTGAATTTTTTATGCTTTTTTTGAGAATGGTTCAAAGACCTTTCAAACTTAGATGGATCAATAGAAAATGTAATATTTGGTTGTAAGGCATTGTCTAATTTGACTCGAAGAACATTTATTTCTTCTTGCCAAACATTACAAGATCCATAACCAAACCTAGAAGATTTTTCATCCTCAATCTTGTCCTTTTGAATATCTAACATAGATAGCTTAAGTGCTTCCATTTTATTTTCCTATTCTAGGACCTTAGCTTCTAATTGTAAACATATTTTTTCATGTGAGGCTAACTTCTTAAAAATATTAAAAAAACATCTTGTACTTGAGAATAAGATAAATCACTAGTAAGCCCAAGTTTAGAAGGACTTATATTTTTCTTCTTCCTTCCATTTTCCATAAGACAAATTCGGGTCGATTCTACACTTGAAGTATAACTTTCATCGCTTGAGGAATAACTTGCAATCTTATAAGCAATGTAGACTCTTCTAGACTTGCTATATTTATTGTGATGCCCTTTCGCATTGTCTTTCTTAATCATGGGACATTTCGGTCTATAGTGACCAACTTCACCTAAATTATAATAAGAGCTTACAAATTTACCTTTCCTATTCTCATCATATTTTGAGGACTTGGATTCTTTTCTAAATTTGACTATGTTCCTTTTAGAGTGCCTGACTCTATTCTTCCTTATATACCTTTGGTATTTCTTAACAAATAATCTAAAATCATCACCATCGGAATTCTTGTCATCCCTTTCTTCACAATCACTTTGCTCATTCTTTAAGGACTTTGAGCTTGAAGTATTTAGAGAAATAAACTTTGTTACTTCCTCCTTGTCTTTGCCTTTCTCCTTCTTCATCTTCTTTTCATACTATTTTTCGTGTTTTTCTAAGCAAGTGAGTTCTTGCTCGTGTTCTTCCAATTTTCCAAACAAAGTAGTGAGATCAAGTACTTTAAGATCATTCGCCTATTTGATTGCGGTGACCTTGGGTTGCCATTCTCTATTAAGATATCTCAAAACCTTATTAGTAGCAATATTATTGGAAATAGGCTTACCTAGATCATTCAACTGGTTAATAATATGTGTGAATCTCTTTTTCATACCGACAATGGTTTCAACATGCTTCATACAAAAGAGTTTAAACTCTCGATTCAATGTGTTAACTCTAGATTGTTTGACCTCATTAGTTTCCTCATGGGCAACTTCTAATGCGACCCACATGGTTTTGGCAGTTTCACAATAGGAAACACGATAATACTCATCAACACCTAATACAGATATGAGAATACTTTGTGCCTTCCAATCATGTGACCACAACTTCCTATCATTATCATCCCATTGACTTTCCGATTTTGGTATGGTGACACCTTCACCATTGGTCATTGTAATTTTGTTAGGACCATTGATGATGGTATCTTATACACCCTTACCAACGGAGTTGACATGTATACACATACAAGCTTTCCAATAGACATAATTCTCATTGGTAAAAATATGTTCTCTATTATACTCCCCTTTAGGTTCAGTAGCCATTATCTAATAAGAAAATCTTAAGCACAAAATGAACGGAACCTCGTGATACCACTTGTTATATGTTAGGATAAGATCTAGAGGGGGTGAATAAATCACAAGTTAAAACTTGAACCAAAATTGGTTTTGAAAACGTTTTTAGCACGGAAGCAAGTTTCAAAATTTTCCCGGATAAAAAATCGTCTAACCGAACCTACTATCGAAAAGCTCAGATATGCGTAGAGGTGTCAATGTAATGATAATAATCCATAAGTCAATCAACATCAATTAAGCATAACTAGTTGAATATAATACAATAGGAAAAGTTTATCTCCAATGAACAAAGCACAAAGGGAAGGTGTTAACACCTAAAGTGTCCTAGGTACTCCTAGGGAGCCCTTTTTTATCTGTGCATATGTGTTTGGTATAAAAGATGTTTGAGAAAAATAGAGTGTGGGGATGAGAAAAAAGAATTCATTGATTATATTTTTGTGTTTTACAAGACCTTCGGTCTTGTGCCTACGTACCAACATAAAAATGAGGGATCAAAACCTCGTACTTCGTGGTAAAAATTTCAAATAAGTTGGTGAATTGCTTTTAACAAAAGTTTAAATGAAAAGGCACAAAGGGTCAAAATTTTGAATGGAGTTGTTAGTTCTTTTTGTCTTTTGAAATTTTAAGTCAATATGATTAAGTTTATTTACAAGTTTGATTTAAGAAAAAAAGTTAAAAAATTCAATGGCATAAGGTCAAAGTTTCTAATTATTAAAACAAAGTCTAAGTTTGAAATCACAAGCAAAGAAATCTTTTGAAAAGGGGGAGAGATTTTGAAATTTAAGAAGTGGGAAAAGATGAAGAGATTATCCTAAGCATAAATTTAAAAGTTGAAAGTTGAAAAGATCTGACCAATGGGATGCAATCCTACAGACAAGAATGTCGTATAAAAACCCATTTTCCCTTGGACTTTAATCAAGCAATAATCAGTAAGCAATGAACATTATCCAGACATCATGAAGATCAAGGCATCAAATAAAGATAACCACATCCAAGCAAGCAATTTCCATAGCTAGCAGTCTTCTTTGTCTTCCAATGTATCAGATGAAATATTCCTTGATCAACTCAGAGCAAAGCATCAGACATAAGATCAAAATAACAATTAAGCACAAAGACAGAGTAATAGATGAATTCAAACAAATCCCAAGGCTTGTATCAGATGAAAGCACATTTCTCAATAGCTCAGTCTCAGAATGTTGGCATTGGCCAAATCCTTATTGCACAGGGAATGTTGCCTAATCCTAAGTCTAAAAGTTCATATCAAGTTCAATAGTCCAACATATGTCTTTTAGTGTTTTTGTTGTTATTAAGTATTTTAAGGTCCTAAGACCACAAACAAAATCAAAACACGCAGACAAATATATACAAATCACAAAGTATGGCTCTAGTGAGCAAAGTGAAAATGACATAAACATAAACAAGTTATATGAAATGCAAATGGTAATGAATGATAAATGACTGAAATTTAAATCGCATAAAGTAAATGACTTAAAAGTAAAGCAATATTAACAAGAGATAGTCAAATGTTATTCAAGTGTTAGTGGTGATTTTTAATTGATTAAGTCATTCTTTGGAGAACACCCAAACATTCATTCACAAGTATGAACCCTTAAACCAAGACATCTTCCATGAGAAGGGCTCCAACTTGGATAATTCAACAAGTATGCCACTAACTCTTATGAAAGGAAAAAAGGTCAAGTTTCCACACAATTCCATGAAGAATGGGAGACTTACAAGCTCACTTACTAGAATGCTATGCCTTTAGGGTCAAATTTAGCTATATGTTAAGCAAACGTAATTGGACTTATGTAGAAGTCACAACTATCTGAGGTCGGGCAATAAAAATTTAGGTGTTAATGCATGTTAGAGATTTGGTATGAAGAACCAAACTCCTAAAACATACCAACACTAAAAGAAAAGATCAAGAGGGAGGGACCTATCTCAGTCATACTTGTATTGATTCATCTAACACAAGGTCATTGATAAACAATTTAGCCTTTAGACATTATAGATTTCATTGGTAAAATGAGGGAATGGGGAAGAATAAGGATGAAGATGAAGAGGGAGGGGAAGATAGAAACACAAATTGATCAAGGGAGGAATTTCATCAAATCAAAACCATCCATTCATTTTGGGAGATGAAATGTACATTTCATCAATCCCCTAAATTTAGTAGTTTTGATTCAACAAAAGTCAAATCAACCTTGACCAAGTCCTAAACAGAAATTCAAACAATCACAAGACCATAAAAATGGCTTAACAACATTTTTAAACATTTAATCAATTAATAAAAAAATTTAAAATGAATTAAAATACATTTTAATTTTGTCAAAACCTAAAATCCCTTCAAAACACCAAATAAATGGCCAAGGCATTTATCCTAGGTCAAACAAGGTCAAAGGACCTTAGACAAAAAAATTCATGATTTTTAAAAAGTCATAAGTATTTTTAAACAATTAAAAATATGCACAAAAACATTTAATTCAGGAAAAATATCATAATTAATCCAAAAAAAAAAATTAATTCAGAATATGGAAGATAAAAATATTTAAAGTTTTTTGTGAAGGTCCCATATTTTTTGGATTAA
The DNA here is from genome assembly GCF_024323335.1 of Lathyrus oleraceus. Classification (NCBI taxonomy): domain Eukaryota; kingdom Viridiplantae; phylum Streptophyta; class Magnoliopsida; order Fabales; family Fabaceae; genus Lathyrus; species Lathyrus oleraceus. The sequence continues at coordinate 575,002,048 of NC_066583.1, read as the reverse complement.
AAATGAAATTTCTATGAATTAAACAAAATAAATGGATTAAATGAAAAATGAAAAATGAAAAATAAAATAGAAAAAACAAGGGCAATCAAATCTCCCTCATTAATTGAGGTGGCAAATCTGATGGCCAAGCGTGCGCGTTCCACCAAGGTCTTCAATCAACGCGGCACACACTTGGTAATCAAAATAGATGGCTAAGAGTAAAAGATTTCAAATGGATCAAATGCCCAAGAGACGTGACAACACATCACTGAAGCTAGGGCTCCGGTCTTCTTTTCTGGTGGACCTCACCGGACTGGTCCACTATCAACCACCACTAAAATGAAAAACAAGGACATGGATCCACAGGAAAAATGCTCAAGAGCTCGAATTTGGCCTCAATTTTCTCCAATTCCAAGTATATTGAAAGATACAGGGATTTGAATTTTGAGGATCATGAATTGAGTTGCTTCGATTTAACCTCAAAGCAACTCAATCTTGTTGCCTACATTGGTAGGACTTCAGTCAATCAAAAATCAAAGAGAATGGTGAAGAATTGAGAGAAAGTCGAAGAGAGAAAGTTTCTGAAAAATCACCTTCGAGGGAGCTTGAATCTTGCTTCCAATTGAGAATTTTTTTCCAAAATAACCAACTTTTTCAAATAAAATACCAAAATAATCATTTTTTCAAAAAAAATACCAAAATAACCAACTTTGAGAGAGGAGGCGCCAGATGCATTGGCACACATGCATTGGGCCTCATGAAGAGGCGCCAATGCTTGTGGCGCCTGCATGGCCTTCCAAGAGGAGGCACCAATGCATCTGGCGCCTGCATGGCTGGCCCTCCAAGAGGAGACGCCAAAGCATCTGGCGCCTGTGTGTTGCTTGTGAAAAGAAAATTTAATTTTGCAGCCAAAAAGAATTGAATACACAACCTTCTAATCAGTAGTCAAACACATTACCATTGCACCACAGACCCTTCATGTTAATTTGTTTCATCATATATTTAGTATACCGTGTATAATTATAGTAGATTAATAAATTACTAAAACTCGGTAGATGAGAAGGGGGAGATAATAATAGGTTAAAAGTCTTATTAAAAAAAATTACTAACATAAATCAAAATGAAGTTTTCAATTTATTAAAAATAGAATAAGCAAAAAAAATTCAACTAAGAATATTTTATTTGATTTTTTTTTTAATTGGCCAAAATTAGAAGGGGGACAAAATTTTTTTATTTCATTTGTCTTCCTATTATTTAATTGACCAAAATTTCATTTGTCTTCCTATTATTTTAAAATTTATGCCATAAATCGTATATATAGTAATGTGAGCGTACCAAAGATGTTAACTATAAATCACATGATATTTTTAACAATTTTATATTTATTAATATTAATTTAAGATATAGAGATGTTAGTTTAGTTGTCAAGCCCCTTACATAAAATGAAAAATCATATTAAAATCCATCACGTCAATGAGTTTGTCACTAAATATATCACTCTACATAATAGCTTATTTAGAATTGGTCTTTAATTTTGTCACTAATTATGTTTCATCCATTATTTTATTTAATGTTTATTTTTATAAAATTAAAATATTCTTTTATACAATACTCTTTTTTATTAAACAATTCTTTTTATAAAATAAAAAATATATATTTTATTTAATTTTATTATAATCAATTTTAAATAAACATAAATATTTTAACTATCTACGTTCATATTTGATATGTCGAATGGATATTATCTATATTTTATATTTAATGTTATAATATAAAATTGCGATTATACTCTTAAGAAATTAAAATGCAAATATAAAATAATATTTTTAACTTATATATTTTAAAACAATGATAAAATAAAATAAAATATATATTTAGTTAATTTAAAATTTTAAAATAGGTATAAAAGTTCTAAGTGAAAATAATTAATATAAATATATAGAGATGAAACAAATTAATCTACTGTAATTATACATTATTTAAAAACTAAGTGAAAAAAATTTCAACTAAGTTTAAGTAATTTATTAATCTACTGTAATTATACACGGTATATTAAATATATGATGAAACAAATTAACATGAAGGGTCTGTGGTGTAATGGTAACATATTTGACTATTGATGAGAAGGCTGCAAAATTAAGTTTTCTTTTCACAAGCAACACACAGGCGCCTCTTCTCACAAAGTTGGTTATTTTGGTTTTTTTTTTTAAAAATGGTTATTTTCGTATTTTATTTGAAAAAGTTGGTTATTTTGGAAAAAAAATTCTCCAATTGGCCTTAGTTTGACTTCAGAAGCTTACAGAAAGTGAATTGGATCAAGAAATGGCTTGGATTCTTGGAGTTTCAATTGAAAACCTTCAAGTTTATCCTATAATGGTGAAGGGTAGAGTTGCAGGATCAAAGCTTGGGCAAGGTGTCCCCAATTCTGAGCATGAAGCGATGTATTTATAGTTTAGGCAATTGATTTCCACACACTTCCATCAAAATGCCAAAAATAGCAATTCTCAATGTCATGGATGCACGGGAATGTGATAGGCCCATGAAGTGATGTCAAAAGGTCCAAAGTTGATCATGAGAAATGCTAAAAGTGTGTCATGAAGTCATGCAATTGGAAATGGGAAATGTTAATGAGATTCATCCAAATGGAACCTTGAAGAAAAGCCATGCGCAAGTTATTCAATTCTTGGCCAAATGAAATGATTTTGGACTTTTTGGAAAGTTGAGATCAAGGGTAACAACTTTCATGTTTAACATTTTTCCATTTGAAGCTTGGATCATGATGAATTTTGAGGTCGAAGTTTGGAAAATCAAACATATTTGAAAATTTTCTAAGTACCAAGTCAAATGTTCACTTCTTCCACCTTGAATAAATTTTGCTATGGGATTCAAATGGAAACATTTCCTTCATAAAAGTTGTAGATATTTCAAACCTCTTCAATTTTATCACAAATTTTACCTCATTTAGAGTTGGCATGAAGGTGTTATGCATTTTAGAAGTTGAGGAAAATTGCTTGTTCAATGGTAATTGTCCAAAATGACCTATAACGTTTCCTCTTGGCACATGCCCTTGAAAGTAGAATTTGAAGTTTATAAAAAAATCAAAGTTGGATAGTACATATTTAAATTGATTATTAAACTTGGATGGAATTTATCTCATAAAAATTGAGAAAGTTATGGTCCTTGGAAGTTGACCTCCTAACTAGGGTTCAGACAAAATGACCTATAATCTTTCACCATACAAAATGACTTTCCATGCAAAACTAGATCTTGAAATCAATATAAAAGTTGTTTGTAATGTCCTAAATGGTAACTTTTATCTTGGAATCATTTTCATATGATAAACATTGTAGGAGATAGGGTCTAGTGAACCCTAGTTTTGACCAGTTGACTTCCTCTGGTCAATCACCATGAACCAACTTGCAAGCTTGAAGTTCCATTGATCTCTTGGACTCATGGAGGATCATATATGCATAATATGATGTACAATGAAGTATCCTTTTATATCTTTGACCAATTGTTGAAGAAACTTGTTGAGGAAGTCACATAAGATACCTAGATGAATTAGGGCTTCCAAGGCAAACAAGCTTCAAACTCTTAATGAATTCTTGATCAAATGATAAATGAAGAACATGAGGACACATATAGGATGTCTATAATCAATTTGAACCATCTCTTGATTGATCTCCTTGCATTGAGGGTGTTAAACCCTAGGTATGAGCTTGATGAGGCATTGGTGGATGCACACACTACCTATAAAAGAAACAAAACTATACATAAACATATTTTGGGTATTTTGGTTAGTAAATAAATAAAAACAAAGTATGATACAATCAAATGTGCTTGGTGATCTCTCCTAATGCAAACCCAATGAATGAGGGGTGAGGAGGATGCCAAGGTCTGATCCCCAAAGCCAATGCATATGATGAGATAGCATGAGGGATCTTAGGGTCAAAATTTGGGTCTTACAGCTGCCTCTATTTAAGGACATTCTAACTGAGGATGTGAAGGTTAAAATCTTCGTATCAACTCAGTAGAATAGACTTAAATAATAACATATAGAAACGAATTTTGGTCCCTAAGAGACCTCATGATGCATATGATATGAATGTTAAAATAATCTATGTGGGGAATATATTGCCACAAAGGAAAAGAATCCGAAGAGACTGAAAGTCCACATGAGCATAATGCATTTCATAAGTAAAACTCACTAGAGAGGCAGAGACTCTAGGGGAATAAAAAGTTATGCGTAGGTCAGGCTACGACTTAAAAATTAATGGAGACACGAGGGGATTTCCATGAAAATGAATCAACGGAAGGACTCAGTTCGGGGAACCAAGAAATCTGCAGGGGATAGGAATAAATCAGAACAAAACCGAAGTATTCAAACTAAACAGAGGGTTGGCGATTCCACTAAGGAAATACGCATTCAAACTCAATTAGGGAAGAATGAACTTCAACATGGGAGTACCAGAGGTATATTATCTATTACCGATTACGGGGTAGGAAGATGACAAACCCTGACAGAGGGAGTCCGTTACCGGTTAGGGTAAACATATCAAGGATGACTCGCTGAGGAGAAAGAGGTGTATTCTTTACCTATTACTGGGTAAGAATAACCTATTGGGGAGAGAATTCAAATAGGATTTACAATTGTCGGTTACTGGGCAGAAGACCCAAGAGAGAGTATCCGTCACCTAATTAAAGTGAACATATCAAGGATAAACTCAAAGGAAGAATATAAGTCATCGGTTAGGATGAACATACCAAGGATAGATCGTCTGGGGAGTGGGAAAGAATATCCGTTACCGGTTAGGGTAAACATATCAAGGATAAACTTTCGGGGAGAGATAGAAATTATATCTATCAATTACTGGATAGAATACCAAAGAGAGAATATTTGTCATCGGTTAGGATGAACATATCAAGGATAGACTCAGAGGGGAAAGATAAAATAGGAATTACAACTACCGGTTACTGGATAAAATACCAAAGAGGGAGAGAAAATTCTTCACCGATTAAAGTAAACATATCAAGGATAGAATCTCTGGGGAATATGAATAAGGATTACAACTACCTTTTTACTGGGCAGAAAACCACAAAAGGAAGAACATCTGTCACCGATTAAAGTGAACATATCAAGGATGGACTACCTAGGAAAACGTGAAAGCAAATCCACTGGGGAAAGCAAAGGAAGTAGATTACATTTTACCGGGTATTGGGCAAAAGTAAAGTACTCAAGATTTGAGAAGAATAATACCAGTTACTAGGTAATAGACTCTCATGGAACCAAAATATCTATCTAGGTAATGGCTAGAAAGAAACAGTCAGGCAAAGACTCAACCCAATGAGGATATAACTCAAGGGGAGTGGTTCCATCCAGATAATTAATTGAGGAGGAAACTGAAATAATAATCATCCACGAGGAAGTAACTCAGTGGGGAAATGAGAAAGGTTAAACTCTTTCTGCTTAAGGGGTTGACACTCTACAATTGAAGGAGGACAGATGCACCAAATCTGCATAGGTAAATGATATCACTGAAGCAGGGGATCAGAATAAAGAAATCAAATGCGATAAAATGCACAATAAGACATCTTATTTTGTGTTTTATGCATGCATATGCATGTATATGATTTATGATTATGCTGACAACACAACGCAAAGGATACAAATAACAAAGATTTGAATCGCTGCTGCAACACTCAACTAATCCCAACAACATGGAAACACCAACTAGAGAAAATGCTAGGGATGAAAATAAATCATCTGACTACGAACAAATCAACTCTGGCTGAGAAAGTCATGGAAAAAATGCTTCCAATCAATCACAGCGAACTCTCCGAGGAGAGAGAGCACTTGCTGAAGGATAATTAACCAAACATGCAAAGGATAGAGAAAATATCTGTTGGGGATCAAAATTGTCAACACCGCGGGCAATTTTAGGTCAACACCATGTTAAATGGGAGACAACCTTGCAGGGAACAAAAATCAAACACTGCTCAGAATCCAATACTGCCTGGAACAAGGGATCTTCATGTCAGAAGATGAACTCCGTCGGGGGACATAAGAGATAAAACTCTATAGGGGATTCTAAGCAAATTGTTGGGGATGCTATGACCAAAATCATCATATTCCTCAATAATCAACAAATTCTTCTTGGAAATTGTGAAATAAACCAATTCCAAGGCAAATATAACTGGATCTGATTCACACAAAGGAGAAAATGTCGAAGTTACGCAACACAATTATGCAAATGGAAACCAAATAAAGGTTCCGGATATCCAGGGTCTAATCATAAGACTAGGGGATACCAAACATGAACACCTCATCTGGGGAATATGAATTCGCAAAAGGGATCAATCATCATCCCAACTAGAGATGAGACCCACTGGCTTCAATAAGGATGATGAAATATTCAAGGAGAAACTCATCAACTAAGCCGGGGATAAATGACAGATTTTTGGGGAGGAAAATAGTTACCAAACCAACTGCTTAGGGAAGACCAACAATGCTTCACACTTCAAGACTTACATGTTCTCAGATTGCTGTTGACATTCCTTGCCGAAATTGATTATTCTTAAAGTGATTGTTTTTATTATTTTAAGAAAAACAATTATAATTCATTAATTTATTTTAAAATTATCATCATAAAAATTAAATTTTATCTAGCAGAAGTAAATAAGAATATAATCAATTAGATAAAAGCTCAACTTTATTTATTAGAATGGTAGTTCGTAAATGACGAGACTCCATAGATCTTTACAAAGTTTGAAAATGGTAATTTACATGGAAAAGGGCTACATTGAATACAATGATCACTACTCTCCCTACCAACTTCGGTATCCATTGTGCTTGTCTTTAGTTGAGAATGACGAATCAGAACCAAATGACTTGCTCAAAATAGGTTCCATGATCAGGACTAACTGAATGTAGTTACTTTCCATAATCCCTAATTTTTGCCTAGATTGCCCCAAGGTGGAACACTCAATCTACCGGGATAAATTTTCTGTTTTTATATCTCTAACCTTTTCCTAGATCGCCCTTTCGGGTTTTCAATCCACCGAGACGCTCATTTTTGCCTAAGCCACCCTTTCGGGTTTTCAACCTAGCGAGTTGTTCTTTTCTTTTTAGGCGAAGTAGTTCTTGACTGCATCGGCATTCACAGGACGAGTGAACTCTTCGTCATCCATATTTGTAAGAATCAAAGCACCACCTGAAAAGGCTCTCTTAATAAGATACGTGCCTTCATAATTAGGAGTCCATTTACCCCTAACATCAGGTTGAAAAGATAGAATCTTCTTGAGCACGAGGTCACCTTCTCTAAACACACGAGGCTTGACCTTCTTATCAAAAGTTTTCTTCATTCTTTACTGATATAACTGACCATGACACATGGCAGTCAATCTGCTATCTTTAATCAAATTCTCAGTTGATCAGATATGGTATGGCATCATTCAGCTTATGGCAACTTGGCTTCCATTAGCATACGCAGTTATGGGATCTCAACCTCTATTGGGAGCACAACTTCCACGCCATAAACAAGAGAGAAAGGGGTTGCCCCTATTAAAGTGCGGATGGATGTACGATACTAATGCAGAGCAAATGGGAGCACCTCATGTCAATCCTTGTATGTCACAACCATCTTTTGGCTGATCTTCGTAATGTTCTTATTCGCAGCTTCAACAGCCCCATTCATCTTTGGTCTGTAGGGAGAAGAATTATGATGTGCAATCTTGAAGTCTTTGCAAAGATCTTCCACCATATTATTGTTCAAGTTCGACCCGTTATCAATAATGATCTTGCTTGACACCCTATAATAACATATAATTTGATTCTTGATAAACCTTACAACAACTTGCTTAGTCACATTTGCATATGATGTCGCTTCAACTCACTTTGTGAAGTAATCAATAGCCACCAGAATGAAACTGTGTTTGTTCGAAGCTTTGGGCTCAATCATACCAATCATATCAATTCCCCACATGGAGAATGTCTATGGAGAGGAAATAACGTTCAACAGTGTCAGAGGAACATGAATCTTATCTGCATAAATTTGACACTTGTGGCATTTCTTCACAAACTTGCAATAATCAGATTCCATTATCAACCAATAGTAACTTGCTCTTAATATCTTCTTTGCCATAGCATGTCCATCGGAATGAGTACCAAAAGAACCTTCATGGACTTCAATTATCAATAGGCCTGCTTCGTGTCTATCCACGCATCTGACCAAGACCATATCGAAGTTTGTCTTTTAAAGCACATCACCATTTAGGTAGAAGTTTCCAGCTAATCTTCTCAAAGTCTTCTTATCTTTCAAAGATGCCCTAGGCGGGTAAACCTGACTTTGGAGGAAACATTTGATATTAAAATACCATGGCTTTTCATCCTTGACTTCTTCAACAGCAAACACATGAGCTGGCCTATCAAAGGAACCTTCATGGACTTCAGTCATCAATAGGCCTGCCTCATGTCTATCTACGCATCTGAGCAACACCATATCGAAGTTTCTCTTGTAAAACACATCACCATTCAGGTAGAAGTTGCCAACTAATCTCCTCAAAGTCTTCTTATCTTTCAACGATGCCCCAGGCGGGTAAATCTGACTTTGGAGGAAACATTTGATATCAAAATACCATGGATTTTCATCCTTGACTTCTTCAACAGCAAAGACATGAGTTGGCCTATCAAGATGCATCATAGTCAAATTGGGAACTTCATTCCAAAATTTCACCATAATCATTGAAGCCAACGTTGCAAGATCATCTGCCATCAGGTTTTCATCTCGAAGGATATGATGAAAGTCAAGCTTTGTAAAGAAAGTTGAAATCCTCCTCGCGTAATCTCTATATGGTATCAAACCGGGTTGATTCATCTCCTATTCACCTTTGATCTGATTCACAACCAAAGTTGAATCTCCATAGACATCAAGATACTTTATTCTGAGATCAATTGCCTCTTCGAGCCCCATAATGTAGGCTTAATACTCAGCTATATTGTTTGTACACTTGAAAGTCAATCTAGTTGTAAACGAAAAATGAGTGCCTTGAGGAGTAATAATCACTACCCCAATGCCATTACCACAAGAATTAATAGATCCATTAAATAGATGCCCCAACGGGAACCAGGCTCTGGCCCTTCTTCATTGAATGGTTCATCACAATCTATCATCTTCAAGTACAAAATCTCTTTGTCAGGAAAATCATACTGCGCTGACTGGTAATCTTCAATTGGTTGGTGAGCCAAGTGGTCAGCCAAGACACTACCCTTAATAGCTTCCTGAGACCGGTATTTAATATCATACTCAGATAACAACACCTGCCAACGGGTAATCCTCCCATTTAAAGCAGGTTTCTCAAAAATGTACTTGATTGGATCCATTTTGGATATTAACCAAGTAGTATGATTCAACATATACTGGCGCAGACACTTAGCAGCCCAAGCCAATGTACATCATGTCTTCTCAAGCATAGAATACTGAGTCTCATAGTCGGTGAACTTCTTACTGAGGTAGTAAATTGCATGTTCTTTCTTTCCAGATTCATCTTGCTGACCAAGAACACAACCCATACTCTCATCAGGCACAGTCAAATATATGATCAACGGTCTTCCTTCAACAGGCAGAAACAGAATCGGAGGCTCAAGCAGATACTCTTTGATACTATCAAAAGTTTTCTGGCAATCTTCGGTCCAATCACAAGACTGATCTTTCCGAAGAAGCTTGAAAATAGGCGCACATGTGGCAGTCATATGCAATATAAACCTCGAGATATAGTTCAAGTGGCCAAGAAAACCTTTAACTTGCTTCTCTGTTTTGGGCGCAGGCATTTCTTGTATTGCTTTGACCGTGGCAGGATCAACTTCAATACCCTTCTCACTGACAATAAAGCCCAACAACTTACAAAAACGAACACCAAAAGTACACTTATTGGGATTCAAGCAGAGTTTGTACTTCCTCAAACATTGGAATAACTTCAACAAATGCTCAACATGTTCTTCTTCATCGCTTGACTTGTCAATCATATCATCAACATAAACCTCAATATCTTTATGTATCATATCATGAAAACAAGTGGTCATAACTCTCTGGTATGTTGCACCAACATTCTTCAAAACGAAGGACATCACTCTATAACAAAATGTTTTGTAGGTTGTAATGAATGTGGTCTTCTCCATATCTTCAGGTGCCATCTTGATTTGATTATAATTGGAAAATCCGTCCATAAACGAAAAGACTTTGAATTTAGCTGTATTGTCTACCAACATATCAATGTGTGGCATAAGGAAATCATCTTTCGGACTACCTTTGTTCAAATCTCTATAATCAAGACACATGCAGACTTTTCCATCCTTCTTAGGAACAAGCAAATATTGGGCACCCACTACGGATACTCGGAGGTTACAAAAAAACCAGCATCAATCTGCTTCTGCACTTCCTCTTTGATCTTTACTGCCATATCAGGATGAGTTCTTCTCAACTTCTGCTTAACCGGCGGGCATTCCGGCTTCAACAACAATCTATACTCCACAATCTCATAATCCAAACCAGGCATGTCTTGATAGGACCAAGCAAACACATAAGAATAATCTCTAAGAAGATCAATCAACCCCTTCTTAGCTTCTAGACATAGTTGAGACCCAATCTTGACTTCCTTCACATCATCCTCGGAACTCAAGTTGACTAGTTCAATCTGCTCTTCGAACGACTGAATGGCTTTTTCCTTGTGCTCAAGCAAAAGCAATAATTCATCAGATACTTCTTCATCATCAATCTCTTCCTCAACTTCAAACACAAGGAAATCAAAGTTTGGAGAGGGAGTAGGATCATTGTACTCAATGGGTTTGAGAACCAACCTGCATAATGATTTGATATTTTGATTTTAGAGAAGTGGAGTACAAGCAAATATTATGCAGGTGGAAAATTATTATTTATTTATGCTTTTTGTGATTACCATTTTCAGAAAAAGCAAAAAGTAAAATAAAACATCATAATATGGATGAATAAAATTGTATTTTATTGATGATAATAGTAAAATGCCCAACAATGTTCACTTCTCTCTTAGGCATAGGAGAAGTATTTTTCTCAAAATAATGAGAAACAAATTACTTAGAACAATGAATGACAACATGAATATCAACAGCAACCCAATCGTTGCAAGTTTAGTCATGCGTCACAAAGTTGGCGCAAGCTTCGTCTTTATCACCACTGTCATCAATAATGGCAATTAAGTGTTGATCATTCCCATGAATGAACCCTCCACTGCGGAAAATTGGTTTCATAACTTTGACTTTGGCGTTGAACGACCCTGGTTGAAATCCCAATCCAGCTTTGTTCTTGTTCTCTGCGACCTCCACGACACGACCCCATTTGTCAATGTTGCCAGCTTGAATAGCCTCTTGTGCATCTTTCAAAGAAGACATGGGTGCCCCAGTTTTCTTCATTTCATAGGCAATAGATAAGGCTTAAAACAACTTTCCAACCTCCTCCTCAGCATCAACGTACGTGAAAGATGACAGATGGCTAACCAATAATGCCTTCTCCCCACCAATAATGACAAACTTGTCATTCTTCACAAATTCCAGCTTCTGGTGTATAGTAGATGTTACTGCTCTAGCTTCGTGAATCCATTGAAGGAGAAAGGCGATCCAAAACACAACGGAATTTAAAAAAAATCTCCTTTAGCGATCCTTACGAATGGGCATGATCAGTGATAGAATCGTTACCTCTTGTGACGATCGAAACCTTTGATACAGATCTACGGAGCGATCACGAACGTTGAACGATGACAATGCCTCTACTCAGTCCACACGAACGGATTCCTTCAATCTCAGTGCTAACTGCTACGAATGAAGGCTTTGAGTGAGAGAGAGAGAGAAACAAATTTGCAACTGCAAAAATGCTTTTGCACAAGGGTTCTATTTATAAAACCACTTGTATGGGCTGCAAGCTAAAAGGCCCACTTAAGTGTATGTGGCCCATATCTTATAATATGTCAAAATCGCTTAAGCGCGTGGTACCTTACCATATTTCGTATTCTACTTAAGTACACTGTACCTTACGATGTCCTACAATTCACTTAAGTGCACCGTACCTTACGGTGTTCCTTAGTTACTCTATCTCTCATCAATCCGTCCTTTTGTGTGTGACCCTGTAGGTTTTCGCGGCATTGACAATTATATTAAATCACGTATTTAACATAAAAATAGTGAGCGGTATCTAGCAACACATCACTGCTACCCAAGACACGAAAATGTCATGTGATCTAATAAATCCATTTGTGATAATACTTATGTGTATAATTACCCTTTTACCCTTATGTCTATATTGAACACAAGGCATAGACCGTGTCATCCTTGTCCAGTTTAATATCGGGCCCATAGACATTTATCCTGTTATGCAGGATGGGTAAATTCCATCTAGGTCACTCATGTCCCTTAGCATGCTTCGTGGAGTACCCATCAATTGTCTTTATGGTCATCCAGTTACGGACAACGTTTGATCAGCAATAAGGCACTCGACTCTACATCTAGGGTCCATAGTGGTTTCAGGTCGAAGGGTGGTATACACCATTATCACCATGAGAATAAATTATGACACTTTGCATAACATTCTAAATAGTATTCTCATAGTGGGTCAATCCAGTATAAATATTACTCTTAATATTCATACATATGTTTAAGACTTGATAACTACTTATCCATGATCCATGAGATATGATCATCAGTCTATATATACATAATAGTCTTAATGCTTTAATGTTATCCCACTTCACAATAAAGCTCGACTACGGATACTTTAAGAATAATGTCCTTATGTTTAATGTGATCTCATGATTAAGTCACACTTGATACATTAAATGGACTAGCTATTCTAGGGACTTTATTAAACAAATATAATAAAGAAAAAACTTTTTATTATTAATAAATAATTCGATACAAGTACCAAAAGTATTGGCCTTTAGGGCTTACACCAACAATTTCCCACTAGCACTAGAGCCAATCAGGCATACCCCTAATGCCCATAGATCTAGTATGGCCATCATGCTTCTGCTGTGCAAGAGGCTTTGTCAGTGGGTCAGCAATATTGTCAAGTGTAGGTACTCTGCATATTTTCACATCTCATATATCTATTATCTCTCGAATGAGGTGATAACACCTAAGTATGTGTTTGGATCGTTGGTGATATCTAGGCTCCTTAGCTTGTGCGATAGCACCATTGTTATCACAATAGAGACCAATGGGATCCACAATGCTATGAACTATGCCAAGTTCACTAATGAACTTTTTGATCCAAACAACTTCCTTTGCTGCACTTGAGGCAACAATATACTCGGCCTCGGTTGTAGAATCAACAACTGTATCTTGCTTTGAACTTTTCCAGCTCACAGCCCCTTTGTTTAAGCAAAACACATAACCAGATTGTGATTTAAAGTCATCCTTATCTGTCTGGAAGCTAGCATCGGTGTATCCAATTATAACAAGCTCTTCCTGACCTCCATATATCAAGAATGAGTCCTTAGTCCTTCTGAAATACTTAAGGATATTCTTGACAGCTACCCAATGAGCATCATCGGGATCAGATTGGTACCTACTCGTTGCACTTAAAGCATACGAGACATCTGGTCGAGTACATAACATGGCATACATGATAGATCCTATTGCAGATGCATATAGAATCTTATTCATGTGATCCCTTTCTTCCTTATTTGAAGGGGACTGTGCTTTTGATAGACACATGCCATGTTGCATAGGTATGAATCCTTTCTTGGAATCATGCATATTAAAGCGTCTCAGCACTTTGTCTATGTATGTACTCTGACTTAGGCCAAGCACTTTTTGTGATCTATCTCTATAGATTCTAATTCCTAATATATAGGCTGCTTTTCCTAGGTCCTTCATAGAAAAGCATTTCCCCAACCAAGACTTTACTTGTTGTAGGGTAGAGACATTGTTTCCAATGAGTAATATGTCATCTACATATAATACCAGGAAAAGGATCATGCTCCCACTAACCTTCTTGTAGACACAAGGCTCATCTTCGTTCTTGATGAATCCATATTGTTTTACTGTTTCATCAAAACAAAGATTCCAGCTTCAGGAAGCTTGCTTCAATCCATAGATTGATCTTTGTAACTTACATATCTTTTGGGCTTCTTCCGGTATGTAAAATCCTCCAGGATCTGTCATGTACACATCTTCAAGAAGATTCCCATTAAGGAAAGCAGTTTTGACATCCATCTGCCATATTTCATAATCATGATATGCAACAATAGCAAGTAAAATCCGAACAGATTTAAGCATTGTAACTGGTGAAAAGGTTTCATCATAGTCAACCCCATGAATTTGTGTTATATCCTTTTGCAACCAGTCTTGCCTTATAGGTATATACCTTACCATCCATGTCAGTCTTCTTTTTGAAGACCGACTTGTATCCTATAGGGTTAACTCCTATAGGAGGTTCTACCAAGGTCCAAACTTGGTTTGTGTACATGGAATCCATTTTAGATTTCATGGCTTCTAGTCACTTCTCAGACTCGGGACCAGTTATGGCCTCTTGGCAGGTCACAGGCTCATCTTGATCCATGAGTAATACATCACCTTGATCTGTTACGAGATATCCATATCTCTCAGGTAGGTGACGTATCCTGCCTGACCTACGCTGGTCTTGTTCTACTTGAGCAGGTTGCTCTTCCACAACTACTTGTATTTCCTGCTCTAATTCCTCCATAGGTGCATAAATGCTTTATAATTCTTGAATTTCTTCAAGCTCTACTTTCCTCCCACTAATTCCTTTGGAAATAAAATCCTTTTCTAGGAAAACTCCAGTTCGAGCGATAAACACTTTACCCTCAGAAGGATTGTAGAAGTAATACCCTCTTGTTTCTTTAGGATACCCCACAAATAAGCATTTTTCAGATTTGGGCTCAAGCTTAGTTGAAATTTGTCGTTTCACATAAACTTTGCAACCCCAAACCTTCATGTAAGACATTTGTGGTTTCTTACCACTCCATATCTCATATGGTGTCTTCTCAACCTTTTTGGATGGAACACGGTTAAGTGTGTAAGCTGCTGTCAATAGTGCATGTCCCCAAAAGGAGTTTGGAAGATCAACGTGACTCATCATGGATCGGACCATGTCTAACAGG
Source organism: Lathyrus oleraceus (assembly GCF_024323335.1). Taxonomy (NCBI): domain Eukaryota; kingdom Viridiplantae; phylum Streptophyta; class Magnoliopsida; order Fabales; family Fabaceae; genus Lathyrus; species Lathyrus oleraceus. The sequence goes on along the minus strand of NC_066583.1, from coordinate 574,986,925 downwards.
GTTCGATTTCTTCTCTCAGATGCACCATTCCATTGGGGTGTTCCAGGAGGAGTAAGTTAGGATAGGATCCCATACTCTTTCAGATGGTCATCAGACTCTAGGCTTAAATATTCACCACCTCGATCTGATCGAAGAGTTTTAATATTCTTACCTAGTTGGTTTTGTACTTCATTCTTGAATTCCTTGAACTTTTCAAAGGACTCTGATTTGTGTTTCATTAAATACACATAACCATATCTACTGAAATCATCAGTAAATGTGATGAAGTACTGAAAACCTCCTCTGGTTGGTATGTTTAGTGGTCCACATACATCGGTATGTATGAGGGCCAAAAAATCATTAGCTCTTTCACATTTTCCTGTGAATGGAGACTTTGTCATCTTTCCAATTAAACAAGATCTGCATGTCTCATATGATTCATAATTAAAAGAGTCCAAGAGTCCATCTTTATGGAGTTTGGAAATGCGTTTCTCATTTATGTGGCCTAATCGACAATGCCAAAGGTAAGTTGGATTTAACTCATTAGATTTCATCCTTTTAGTATTAATGTTATAAATAGGCATTTCAAGATCAAGGACATAATTCCATTGTTCATTTGTGCAGTCGCATAGAATATATCATTCAAATGTATTGAGCAACAATTGTTCTTTATTATAAATAAAAAACCAAACTTGTCCAAACAAGAAACAGAAATAATATTCCTGCTAATTGCAGGTACATAATAACAGTTCTCTAACTGAATTATTAAATCACTAGGTAAAGTCAATACATAAGTTCCTACGGCTAAAGCAGCAACCTTTGCTCCATTGCCAACTCATAGGTCAACTTCACCTTTTGCCAAATCTCTACTCCTTTTTAGCCCCTGCACATTGGTACAAATGTGATAACTGCATCCAGTATCTAATGCCCATGATGCAGAAGTAGATAAATTAATTTCAATAACAAAAATACATGAAGTTGAAGTCTCTACTCCATTCTTCTTATCTTCCATGTACTTTGGGCAGTTTCTCTTCCAGTGTCCGATCTTACCGCAATGGAAGCAGGTGCCTTCCTTTGCTATGCCTCCACTAGGCTTCAAAGCAGCAACATTGGGTTTGGGTTTGGCAACTTCCTTGCCTTTCCCTTTATCACCCTGTTTAATGGGTCTTTGGTTTTGTCTCTTTCTATTTCCGGTCATCAGAATGGACTTCCCTTTTGACTTCAGATTCTGCTTAGCAGTTCTTAACATGGCTAGCAGTTCAGGAAGAGATTTTTCCATATCATTCATATTGAAATTAAGGACAAATTGACTGAATCTATCTGGCAACGATTGCAAGATCAAATCAGTCACAAGTTCCTTTCTGAGTGGAAAACCCAACCTCTCAAGGTTTTCCACATACTCAATCATCTTGAGCACATGGGGACCTACAAGGGCTCCCTCAGCTAACTTGCCTTGAAAAAGGGCTTTTAAAACTTCAAACCTTTCATGCCTTACTTGCTCTTGATAGAGCATCTTCAGGTGTTCGATCATATCGAACGCTGCCATATTCTCATGTTGCTTTTGCAACTCTGAGTTCATGGTAGCTAGCATGAGGCAAGTAGTTTCATTGGCATCATCGACATGCTTCTTATAAGCATCTCTTTTTGCCTTAGGTGCAGAACTAGGAGGTTCCTCTTCAGGAACAGGTTTCTCCAAGACATACAACTTTCTATCATGTTTGAGGACAATCCTCAGATTTCGGTGCCAATCCAGAAAATTTGTCCCAGACAATTTTTCCTTGTCAAGGATTGATAGAAAAATGTTGCTAGAGGTGTTTGTTGTCATGGTAATCTACATGAAAATAATGAAAATATAAGTATCAATAACATATTTAATTAGGTCTTTAATTAAATATGCTCCCACTATTTTACTCAAGATCCACATTTCACTTTGTTTTAAGTCCGCGTAGGCGGATTACACAAAACTAGGTTATTTAGATAGGAACTCCTTCCAATTGTATCTAATATAACTCTTGAATATTTTAGTTGGGTGAATAACTCCTTATTCCAATCCATCATATGGATCATTTCCAACTCTTGCTTCTAAACATATATAATCTTATTATAATTTATTTAGTTAAGTTTGACCCATTGTTTTAGCAATTGGATATTACAATTATCCCATCGCATCTTACTAATATAGAACATGCACCTCGCGTAGGCGAAACCTACGTTATCCGATACTAGTTTTGATGAGTGCTAAAATTGGGAAAGCATAAACTTAATATTTAATTTGAGAGAATTTGCAATTATTCTGATATCACCGGCTTATTTATCATATAAATCGTCTCTCACATGCATCAACATACATTCATATGCATCAACATACATAATGAAGCAGTTATGGCCCTAGCGCAATTGTTCTCCCAAGCCAATGAGAGAATCTAAGCTAACCTAATAATGATCTAAGCTTCTCCAAGCAAGATCTTCAAGGTTGTCCTCCTTTGATATTGTATTCTTCTCTTTCTTCATAACATTACATTACATAAAATAAACTCGTTTTACATACGAGGGAGTGAGATGAGAAAAGAAGTTACATTAAGAGATTAAAAGAGAGGCACGACACGCAGGTCGTATTTTAAAATCCCAAAACAAAATAAAGGAAAACTAAGGCCGTAACCGATCACCATAAGACAATAATATTAATAAACATATTATTATTATTAATTTAAATTCTGTTAATTAATTAAAACCAAATTAAATTTTGGCGACCGATGACACTACGAAGAGTTAGCCGGGGGTTCTGCTGCCCGGTCAGCGGACAGTGCTTCTGCTGCCTGACTCAATTTTTTAATGAACAATTCATTTGAAATCGACGTTGTTTTTCGCATCAACACTTGATACTTTAAAGCACAACTCTTGCACAGTCACAACCCTAATCGCATAACTCTTTGACAGCACAACCCTTGTGCCGTCATTAACCCTAATGTACCAATTTCAGATCGTCAAACACACCTCGATTGTTAATTCAATATGATTGATCAACACATCATTGTTTCACCATACTAATGTCGGATCAAGAAGCAAATGACCCCTGATCGCTCAAAGGAAAACAACCATTAAGTGTTTGAATGAACGAAACAGAAACAATATATCATATATACCGTATTTTGCATCAGAATTACTTATATCATATATATAACTTGATCGATCTCAATTGCGTAACCTATGGACGATCAATGTATCGCTGCTTCACCATACTAATGTCGGATTCCGAAGCATAGTCAACATCAACCATCCAAATTATACACACATGATGCCAAATTTAATTACTCGTTTATTCTTTGTTTCATTCTGTCTTTTAATCGTATTAATACAGAAAATACAGAAAATAAACAGCTATCAGATGCATGGTTTCGTAAGTGGCTTTGATACCACTGAAGGAGAAGGGCGATCCAAAACACAGCGGAATTTAAAAAAATTCTCCTTTAGTGATCCTTACGAATGGGCATGATCATTGATAGAATCGTTACCTCTTGTGACGTTCGAAACCTTTGATGCAGATCTACGGAGCGATCACGAACATTGAACGATGACAACGGCTCTACTCAATCCACACAAACGGATTCCTTCAATCTCAATGCTAGCTGCTATGAATGAAGGCTTTGTGTGTGTGTGTGTATGTGTGTGTGTGTGTGTGTGTGTGTGTGTGTGTGAGAGAGAGAGAGAGAGAGAGAGAGAGAGAGAGAGAGAGAAATGAAATTGCAATTGCATAAATGCTTCTGCACAAGGGTTCTATTTATAGAACCACTTGTGTGGGCTGCAAGCTAAAAGGCCCACTTAAGTGTATATGGCCCATATCTTATAATATGCCAAAATCACTTAAGCGTGTGGTACCTTACCATATTTCGTATTCTACTTAACCGTACCTTACGATGTCCTACAATTCACTTAAGTTCACCGTACCTTACGATGTTCCTTAGTTACTCTATCTCTCATCAATCCGTCCTTTTGTGTGTGACCCTGTAGGTTTTCGCGGCATTGGCAATTTGATAACACGAAATTATATCATATTTTAGGACTTAATTCCATTAAATTCTATGACTATTTATTTCGGTTTACTGCATTTTATGAGATATTACGTGGTATTTTCTTCCTATTTGTCGCAGGTAGTCTATTTTGAAGAACAAGTGAAAATGGAAGAAAAGGAGGTGCAAAAAGGAGAGAAAAGGAACCAAATGCCAAAGCCCAGCCCAAAGCGCACAAGTCACCAATGCTGTGCCTGTGACGGACGTCACAGGGTGCGTGACGAGCGTCACGCAAAACAGCCTTGTGACGGACGTCACACATGGTGTGACGAGCGTCACACCATTCCACTACCTTTTTGGCGCAAGTAACGCCCTCAGAAGACTTGAAGAGACGTTGAGGAGTTTGTGTCCTATATCCACGCCGTGCATTTAGCCACGTTGAAGACCTTGGGAAACGAAAAGCAGTTACCAGCACCAATATAAATAGCTATCTCTAAAACCTAAAAGGGTCCCCCGGTTTTTCCACGCTCACATTGCCGAAGCTTTGCCAATTTTCTTTCTTTTTACGCCTTTGCTTATTTTTCTTTTCCAGCAACTTAACATTGTTTATTTATTTATTTCTTTTGCAAGTTCTACATTCTTTTTCCCTTGCAATTTACCTTTCTCTTTTTAGCATTTAGATATTTTTCGCATAATAGTTTCTACACCGGAAACTATTGTGCAACTTTTTATCGGATCTAACCTTACGTTAGATTCTAGTTTTATTTCCTTGGTTTAATTTATTGATTAATTGAAGAATCCAAGAACAAATCCTACCGGCTTGTGGTGGAGTGTTCAAGACTATTGTATTACGCATTCAGGTTCTTTAATCATTATTTAATGTTTTGTTTTATTATTTATTTATATTGTCTGCCTGGAATGAGTCTGTTTATGCATGATATGTATTCTTGTTTATTTAGCATGTCTGGCTAATTCGCCTAGATATCGGTATGTAAAGTAAGCAGAATAAGGGATCAAGACTGAGTCGGTCTATTTAAACTTAAAATTAAAATCAATCTTTTTACGGTCTCAACTTACAGGTTTAATAACAAGATTTTTTACAAAAGTAAAGGACATAAAGAAGTTAAAATCAATAGAGCGAGAGTTTGAGGTTTTAACTGGACAGTGTAAGTTAGGCATTAATTCTAGATCAGGGCGAGAGCAAGTTTTAGAGTTAATTAAATTCTGACCTTTTCCAAAAAGTATTTTTAAAGATTGAATGTGAGGACGAGAGTTAAGCATTTGGATTTAATTATATAACCTAAGTCAACAGAGCGAGAGTTTGAGATAAGGGTGTTTAAAACGGTCAGTGTTTTCTTAAAAAGAGTTTCTGCAACTTTATTGCTTTCAAAATATGGTTTTTGACTTAATTATAAGTGACAGCTACATTAATATAAAATCATGGTTTATTCAACAGAGCGAGAGTTTGAGATAAAACCTTTAACCAATAAAGTTAACTGAAACGATTTATTTTAAAACCAAGAAACCGACAAAGACTTGATTCCCTAGTTTTGACGAACTACATACCGATATCCGTTTTATTAATATTTAATCTAGATCTTAGTTTAGCTTTTAGTTTTTCCCCAAACAATCAAACATTTTTCACCTTAGCTTTACGTAGTAACCTTAGATAACGGTATATCGATTCATAAGTCCCTGTGGGATCGATATCTTTTAAAACTACGCGATAGAACTGTGCACTTGCAGTTTGTATCCCATTCTCGACTCACACAGTCGAGCGATCAAGTTTTTGGCGCCGTTGCCGGGGACTTTTATTTAATCGATATCGTAACTCTTCCGTTACGCTGTAGAGACTAAGGTTTCTCTTTCTTCTATTCTTTCTTTCGTTGATTTGTATGCCACGCACTCGCTCACAAGGCGAACCGCTCTATTTACGAATCAACGATATCGAGCTATATCTCTGAGTCTTACGACGAATTCGGGAATATCGTGCTGAAAACAATCTCCCTCCTATCGAATTTCCTGATCTCAAAGATCTTCTTCTTTCACCCGAGATGGCAGAACCAGCTCGTGCTCTTAGAGATTACGCCGCTCCATCGCAAGATGAGCCGCATTCAAGTATTGCTCCGCCCGCAATCGAAGCAAACAACTTCGAACTTAAACCTTCGCTGTGGCAGGCTGTGCAACAGAACCAATTCTCTGGAAATCCTACCGAGGATCCAAACTTTCATTTATCCGTATTTGTCCAATACGCTGATACTGTTAAAGCTAATGGTGTCACTTCAGAGGCAATTCGACTTCGTCTTTTTCCTTTCTCATTAAGAGATAGCGCTAGAAGATGGCTTCAATCTCTCCCTTCCAACTCAGTCACCACATGGAACGAGTTGAAGAAAGTTTTTCTTGCCCGATATTTTCCGCCAAGCAAAACAGCTATGTTAAGAGCCCAGATAAACGGATTTAAACAGAAAGACAACGAGTCTCTTTTCGAAGCATGGGAAAGATACAAAGACATGATGAGACTTTGCCCACACCATGGTTTGGAAGACTGGTTAGTAATTCACACATTTTATAATGGTCTCTTATACAACACAAGGTTAACAATAGACGTCGCTGCAGGTGGTGCATTAATGAACAAACCTTATGCTGATGCTTACCAGCTTATCGAGAGCATGGCCCAAAACCACTATCAGTGGGGAACCGAACGAACAACGGTGGAAAAACCTCAAACGAAAACTGGCATGTACGAGATAAGTAACCTTGATCACGTTAACGCAAAAGTGGATGCTTTGGTCCAGAAAATTGAAAGTTTAAACGTATCACCTCCAGCCGCCGTGGTTGCTATAACTCAGAATTGCGAGGTCTGTGGAATCCAAGGTCACACTCCTGCGGAATGTCAACTCTTGACTGGAATCCAAGCAGAGCAAGTGAACTATGCTCAAGGAAGCCCCTATTCGAACACCTATAACTCAAATTGGAAGAACCATCCAAACTTTTCATATAAGAGTAATAATGCTTTGTACGCACCTGGACAGTCTCCAAATCAAGCCCCATCTATACCTCCGGGATATCAGAAACCGAACCCATCCATGCCTAACAATAATACCCCTAGAAAATCCAACTTGGAAATCATGATGGAAAACTTTATAGCTTCCCAACAACAAACCAATAAAGATTTCTTAAACCAGAACATACACACTGGCGAACAACTTAAACAACTAGCAAGCAAAGTAGATGCCTTGGCTACCCATAACAAAATGCTGGAAACACAAATATCACAAGTAGCTCAACAACAAGCACCTACTGCTGCCCCAACTGGTACATTCCCTGGACAGCCCCAACCTAATCCGAGAAGCCAAGCTCATGCAATTATATTAAGAAGTGGAACGGAAGTGGAAGGATCGTCTGATCCAAGGATAGAAAACCAAAACCCTAAGAAATCAACTGAGGAAAGTGAACCTAAGGAAAAGGAAGAGAGTAATAAGGAAACCCTAGAAAAGAAGGAACCTTATGTACCTCCACCACCTTACAAACCACTTATACCTTACCCTCAAAGGCTTGTTAAAACCAAAGATGCGGGCCAATTTAGAAAATTTGTTGATCTCCTTAAACAATTAAACGTTACAATTCCGTTCACCGAAGCTATTACGCAGATGCCCTCATATGCTAAATTCTTAAAAGAAATCCTTTCTAATAAGAGGAAACTTGAGGATAGCGAAACCGTTACACTCCCTGCCGAATGTAGCGCAATAATCCAAAACATGCCTCCTAAACTCAAGGATCCGGGTAGTTTCTCTATACCCTGTCACATAGGAAAATTTGTCATCGACAAAGCTTTATGCGATTTAGGAGCCGGAATTAGCGTTATGCCTTTATCCATATGTAAGAAACTGGAAATGGGAGAATTAAGACCGACCAAAATGTCTGTGCAACTAGCAGATCGTTCCATCAAATATCCTGTAGGAATCCTTGAAAACGTTCCCGTACGCATAGGTCAGTTTTACATTCCCACTGATTTTACAATTATGGACATTAGAGAAGATGATATTACACCCATTATACTGGGAAGACCATTCTTAGCAACTGCCGGTGCAATCATAGACGTAAAACGAGGACGACTCACCTTCGAAGTAGGTGAAGAGAAAATTGAATTCATTCTTTCCCAATTCTTGAAAGCACCTGCAATAGAAGATACATGTTACTTCATGGATATCATCGATGAATGCATAAAAGAAGCAGAGTTAGGAGAAGACAAATCATCAGACTATCTTTTAAAAGACAAACCTAACCGATGTTTAGCAATAACACCGGACCCTACGCAATGTCTTAACAAACCAACCCCTGACCTGAAAACACTTCCCAAAAATCTGAGATATGAATTCCTAGACTTAGAACTTGAACGACCTGTGATAGTTAATGCAGATCTAGGAAGACTCGAAACAGAAAAACTCCTACATATCTTAAGGAAGTACCCCACCGCACTAGGATACCACATCACCGATCTTAAAGGAATAAGCCCTTCTATTTGTATGCACCGCATCATGTTAGAAGAAGACTGTAAAACCTCTAGGGAACACCAGAGAAGACTAAATCCGATCCTGAGTGAGGTAGTAAAGAAAGAAATAACCAAGTTATTGGAAGCAGGTATTATATATCCTATATCTAATAGCAAATGGGTTAGCCCTGTACACGTTGTACCAAAGAAAGGAGGCATAACCGTTATTGAAAACGAAAAAGGAGAAACTATAACTAAACGAATCGAATCGGGATGGAGAATGTGCATTGATTATAGGAAACTAAACAAAGCAACCCGAAAAGATCATTTCCCTTTACCATTCATTGACCAAATGTTAGAACGATTAGCAAAACATTCACATTTCTGTTATCTAGACGGTTATTCAGGCTTCTTTCAAATACCAATTCACCCTGATGACCAAGAAAAGACAACGTTCACGTGCCCTTTTGGTACCTTCACTTATAGACGAATGCCGTTTGGTCTGTGTAATGCCCCTGCAACCTTTCAAAGATGCATGATGGCAATATTCGCCGACTTTCTCGAAAACATCATGGAAGTATTTATGGATGACTTTTCTGTATACGGACAAAGTTTCGAGGAATGCCTTGAAAACCTAGAAAGAGTCCTTGAGCGATGTGTAAAAGTAAACTTAGTACTTAACTGGGAGAAGTGCCACTTTATGGTACAAGAAGGAATCGTTTTAGGACACATCATCTCGAACAGAGGAATTGAAGTAGACAAAGCCAAAATAGAGGTAATCGAAAATCTTCAACCCCAAGAACCGTGAGAGAAGTACGAAGCTTTTTAGGACACGCCGGTTTTTACCGACGATTCATCAAAGACTTCTCTAAGATAACTAAACCTTTAACCGGACTATTGATGAAAGATGTTCAATTCATATTCGACGACAACTGTTTAAAAGCATTTCAAACTCTTAAACAAGCATTGATCTCCGCACCCATAATGCAGACACCAGACTGGAATGAACCATTCGAAATAATGTGCGATGCCAGCGATTATGCTGTAGGTGCTGTGTTAGGACAAAGAAAGGATAAAAAGCTTCACGTTATATATTACGCTAGCAGAACCCTGGATGAAGCGCAAATGAATTACGCCACTACCGAGAAAGAACTCCTAGCAGTGGTATTTGCGCTAGATAAATTTCGTTCTTACTTGGTAGGAGCTAAAATAATAGTCTACACTGATCACGCTGCTATCAGGTACCTTTTAACAAAAAAAGACGCTAAACCTAGACTCCTAAGATGGATCTTGTTGCTACAAGAATTCGACTTAGAAATCAAGGACAAGAAAGGAACTGAAAACGTAGTAGCAGACCATCTCTCTAGACTTGAGAACCTTGAACCGGAAAGAACATCAATTAATGATGATTTCTCGTATGACAAACTTATAGCTACTTTGGAAGAGAACAACTCCGACATGCAAGTAGAAACCACCTTAGCTATATCCGTCACACCATGGTACGCTGATCTCGTCAATTATTTAGCTGCCGGAATAGTTCCACCTACTTTATCTTACCAACAGAAGAAACGATTCTTCTACGACATAAAACACTATTACTGGGATGATCCCTTACTTTTCAAAAGAGGCCCCGATGGTATTTTCCGTCGATGCATACCCGAAGAAGAAGTAGAAAATATAATCCAACACTGTCACTCCGCTCCTTATGGTGGACACACAAGTACATCCAAGACCTGCTCTAAAATCCTACAAGCCGGCTTTTATTGGCCAACTATATGGAAGGACGTACATGCGGCTATTAAGGAGTGTGACAGATGTCAACGCACGGGAAACATATCTAGACGTGACGAGATGCCACAAAAAGGTATTTTGGAAGTAGAGATTTTCGACGTGTGGGGGATAGACTTCATGGGACCCTTTCCATCCTCTTTCGGTAACAAATACATACTCGTGGCAGTTGACTACGTATCAAAATGGATCGAAGCTGTAGCATCCCCAACAAACGACACCCGAGTAGTAACTAGACTCTTTAAGAATATAATATTTCCGAGATTTGGCATCCCAAGAATAGTAGTCAGTGATGGTGGATCGCACTTTATATCCAAAGTACTCGAAAAATTATTATTTAAATATGGAGTAAGACATAGGATAGCGACACCTTACCACCCTCAAACCAGTGGACAAGTGGAAGTATCTAACAGAGAAATCAAGCAAATACTAGAAAAAACGGTCGCCACTTCAAGGAAAGATTGGTCATTGAAATTACCAGAAGCTTTGTGGGCATACCGAACTGCTTATAAAACCCCCATAGGGACGACCCCATTTAAGCTCATTTATGGAAAATCCTGTCACCTCCCGGTAGAATTAGAACATAAAGCCTATTGGGCTATTAGAAATCTAAATTTGAATTATAAAGCCGCCGGTGAAAAGAGAATCCTTGACATAAACGAATTAGAGGAACTCAGAAGAGACGCCTATGAAAATGCCAGAATCTATAAAGAAAGAACAAAACAATGGCATGACAAGCGTATATCAAGGAAAATCTTCAAGCAAGGCGACGCAGTACTTTTATTTAACTCTAGACTAAAGTTATTCCCGGGAAAACTACGATCCAGATGGTCAGGGCCTTTTCATATCACTAAAATCTTTTCCAGTGGAGCGGTAGAAATAAAAGGAAAATCTACAGAACCGTTCACCGTAAACGGGCAACGTCTGAACTATCACTATGCGGAAACCAACGAGGATTCGCAAATCCTACACTTAGACGAAACGCCCCCAGGACCTATAGATTATATTTAACAGTTTCTTTGTCGAGCTTGCGACATTTAAACAAAGCGCTTAGTGGGAGACAACCCACAAATTAGTTTGTTATTTTATTATTCTATTATTATCATTTCCCTATTTCTTTCTTAATTATTCTTTTAATTTCTGTTTAGCATTCATTCTTGATTTATTCAAAAAGAAAAAAATATAATAATAATAATTTTTTTCTTCTTTCGGCATTTGGCCAAATCCTGACTTAAACTCATGTTTTCTTTTCTCTAGCTAACACTAACCAGATGGGACATATTGATCGTATGGGTATCAAGTTCAGAGGAATGGCTCAGAAACAAAAGTTTGAAGAACTAGCCGCTAGAGAGATGCTACCTAGTTTATATGCTGATGATTGGGCCATGACTGCCCTTGGACTGAGATAGAGTGTCCTGTATTTGCTGAATCAGATTGGATGGGAGACATCCCCTATCCTGAGACATTTCACCACCTACCGGAGACTCACACTAGAATTCCTTAGCTCATTAATCTATCTACCCAGCCATGGAAAAGGAATTAGCAGAGGTTTTATCCAGTTCAGAATGTTCAATATGGAGTACCAATTTAACATTAGAGACTTCACCAACCTTTTGGGTTTTCCTACCTCCTTTGATACATTCACTGTAAGCCAGGAAGAACTTTTTGAATATAGAGAGCTTGAACACTTTTGGGGTAGGCTGACTGGAAATGATGAGCCCGAAGAACATGAGTTTCTCTCTGGAAACATACACAACCCGGCCTTTCGCTATTTCCATAAGATCCTGACCCACACTTTATTTGGGAAGAAGCCAAATAGTACTTCAGTTTCACGTGATGAACTCTTCATCATATTTTGTGCTTCCCAGAACCGTCCAGTGAACGGTGCCACTTTTATGTTAGCTAATTTGGACCACCTTATCCAGGATGAGCGAGCACCCATTAGAATAGGCGGTTTGATAACTATGATAGGTAATGCTATGGGTTACGTCAGCCTATGCTTGACCTAAACCCTTTTTGTGGCATTACTACTATGAGTATACCTTTCCTCTTCAACACTATGTTTATAGCAAACCTAGGGACTGATGAGTTTGAGCTTATTATTGATAACCAGGTTCTCTGCCTATTCACCATGCCCGATCCTAGGACTAGTGTTCATAACCAAAGGAACTGGCTCTATAACCTGAATGAAACCCCAACTCCTGCTAGATCCACTGAATCCATCCAGGATTATGAGATTTGTAATGACTATGAGAATTATGTTGACCAGATCCCTCATGCTGAATCTAACCCTCAGACACCATCCGGCTATTATGATATTGACCCTCCTCTTCAGCCTGTTCAGACCGAAGAATAAGCCATACCTGACCTCCGACATCATATGCCCGGAACTGATTATAACACCGCCATTGAAGCTTTGATGTCAGAACAAGACGCCCTCAGAGGAGAATTTACTAACATGAGACACGAAGTTCTAGGATACATGAGCAGTATGACGAATCAGTTTCACGAGTTGCTACATCATGTTAACTCTTTTGCTCCTCCGGCCAGAGATCGTACAGAGGGATAGAGTTTAGTTATTTTTCTAAGTTATTTAATTTTAAATTAGATTTTTCATTAATGTTATTTGAATTCGTGTTCGCATTTATTTTTTTCTTTCATTTCATTGTTTTCCTTTCCTGTATTACATTATGATCATTTTTATTGAAGCTGTTTATTTAATTTTATTATGCAATAGCTATTATGCTCTACTGTTGCTACCTATGAATTATTATTATACAAAGCAGATTAAGCGTGCACCATAAATTAAACTGCAGACTAAACTGATCATAAGCAAAACAAAACAAAATAAATAACAAAATTAAATCCTTTACCGAAGTGATTTTGTGGAATGCTACTGAAGCCTTTCCAAAAAGGAATGTGTGACGAGCGTCACACTATCCATAACGAGCGGCACACCAAGTGCCTGTTACGAGCGTCACACCCCTGTGACGAGCGTAACACTACTCAGACTAGTGAACGTTAAGGAGCCGTTGGAGACGAACGTTACATCTTTAACTTTTTACCTTCCCCATTCATTTTTCATTTAACCACACTTAATTACTTTTCAACCACTTTTTCTTTCCACCTTCCAAATTCTTCTCCTATAAATACCCACCAAACCTCCCTTCATTCACCACAAACCATTCTCTCCTATCAAATACATTTTTTTTTCTTCTTTCCAAATCACCCCCTCAAAATTCATTCATCACAATGGCGGGAAATCAGAATTTCGGAAATATCATCTTCCGATCCGTAGATGACAATTATCAGAGGGAGCAATTCGAGCGTTTCCAACAGCGAGGCGTCGCTTCCACCAGGTACCCCGATTTACCTTGTTTACAACAATTAGGCCTACTCCAAGGTATCGAATGGATGCTCCGTCAAGCCAACTTAACCTTCCTTTGCACTCATAATCAACCCACCTACCCATCCCTAACCTTAGAATTCTTAAGTTCATACGACTACACCACTCCCGCCGGTGAAGACGAATTTTTAACCGGTACCGCAACCTTCCGTATGTTTAACACCGAGTACTCCCTAACCCAAAACCAATTGAGTACCATGCTACAATTTCCCACAGAAGGTCTGCTGCACGCCAGAATCCCTCCAACCTCAAACTGGAACACAGTTGGTGTTTTCGGCCTTTTTAAGAAAATTTCCGGTATAGATACCTACAACTGAGAAGAGCTCCTTCTCTCCCATATACATAACCCCACTACCCGGTACTTTATCCGCATCTTGCAAAACACAGTTTTTGGAAGGCCAAACAAAAGCAAGGTCAACTCAAAGGAACTATTTTTCCTCCAGTGCGTCTTCGAACCAGATACTCAGGTAAACGCCGCCTCCTTTCTCTTTCATCATATCCGCACCTTATGTGCTAGAGGCAGGCAACCTTTTATAATCGGTGGATTAATCACCACCATAGCACTTGGCCTACACCTAGGGGATAAACTTCAAACTTTAGAATCCCTACCTCCCCTATCTATGGATATCAGCTACTGTCGATCCAGCCGCTTGATTAAGAACAGAGTAGGCGGAGGATATTATCTTATGGTGAACAACCAGGCAGTCCCAAGCGTTGTTCTACCAAATACTGCCCGCACTGATGTCACAAACCCCGACTGCCACCTCTACGATCTAAACGCTCCCGAAACCACCGAGCCTTCACAAACAAACCCGCAAACAGATGAGTTTGAAGAAATGGAACAAGGTGATCATCCGCCTACACAACAGTCAGTCCCGCTCAACCCTTCCAGTAATGCAACTGGCCCATCCTCCCAACGTCGTCGACGAAGAAGGCCTGCAACCAACGACGACATTATGGATGCTATCGACGGTATGCAGGCACAGAATGTCGAAATGTTGCAGATGATGCGTCAAATGCAACAGCAACAGGATGCTAGGAATGCCATAACCGACCAGCGGTTTACTGAGTTGTTCAGCAGGTTCGACAACTTAGACTTACGTCAGAGATCACCAGGTCCAAGAACCAGAGGCGGAAGACAACCTTAGTTGTAGTTTCTTTTTCCTTTCCATATTGTATTTCATTTCCTTAAAACATTGGGGACAATGTTTAATTTAAGTATGGGGGGGAAAACTTGTTCTTCCTATTTCCATTGTTCAAGTATGTACTTTTCCTTTTAATGTTATTTCCTAAAAAAAAAAAAAAAAAAAAAAAAAAATTTAAGTTAAGTCCCGAGTGTGAAAATTTCTATTATCTATTCCCTCAAAAAAAAATTTCATGAGCCATAACAAAAATTTAACACACCCAATAAGTATAAAGGTCGCTTATTTTATACAACTTGAGTGAAATCAAGACAAAAATCATTACCATAACAACGCTATGAGAACCTCAACATGTTAGATCAGGATAAGTACCTATTATACCGATTCCTCGAACTTTTAGTTTTATAGTAACCCCGAGTAGTTTATACGAGAAGTCAGCACCATCTTAATAGCAAACTACGTGGAGAGCCGATGAATATAAGTGAATGATCCCCCAAAGTAACATAAAATATATGAATATATCAGGAAATGCACTGATTAAATTAGGTGATCCTTACCAGATCATTTAATCTAAAGGTTGCAGATCATGCAAAAACACAATATGAAAGATCCATTATGAGTTGGTTCAGTAGGTATCTGGTACTGAACTCGGTAGGGCGGACTACGGTTCGATCCCCCACAATTTGCAATGGACTGAATAATGAAGTTATCCGACTTATGTACCAGAACTTCTAGCTAAAAGCGGATCATAATCACTAACCGGTTACTCCACTATGTGCGCGAAAAGATAAAGGGCTTAATGTGATTTCGCTAGAATGAAAACGGGTGAAATAAGAGTAAAGGAACTAGGACAGCTATAATGGCATTGCTCGAACTGGTTTGCATAAGGTCGGGTTATCTGAGGTTGTAACGGTAGTTGTTGATGTCAAGGTTAAACTCAAGTTGCTTCTAAACAAAATCCACTTGCAACCTATTACGAATTGATGTGTGTTTTGAAACTTCGCCTGGCTAAATTTTTGAAAACGATTTCTATACTGAATTTTGCTTGAGGACAAGCAAAGATCTAAGTATGGGGGAGTTTGATAACACGAAATTATATCATATTTTAGGACTTAATTCCATTAAATTCTATGACTATTTATTTCGGTTTACTGCATTTTATGAGATATTACGTGGTATTTTCTTCCTATTTGTCGCAGGTAGTCTATTTTGAAGAACAAGTGAAAATGGAAGAAAAGGAGGTGCAAAAAGGAGAGAAAAGGAACCAAATGTCAAAGCCCAGCCCAAAGCGCACAAGTCACCAATGTTGTGCCTGTGACGGACGTCACAGGGTGCGTGACGAGCGTCACGCAAAACAGCCTTGTGACGGACGTCACACATGGTGTGACGAGCGTCACACCATTCCACTACCTTTTTGGCGCAAGTAACGCCCTCAGAAGACTTGAAGAGACGTTGAGGAGTTTGTGTCCTATATCCACGCCGTGCATTTAGCCACGTTGAAGACCTTGGGAAACGAAAAGCAGTTACCAGCACCAATATAAATAGCTATCTCTAAAACCTAAAAGGGTCCCCCGGTTTTTCCACGCTCACATTGCCGAAGCTTTGCCAATTTTCTTTCTTTTTACGCCTTTGCTTATTTTTCTTTTCCAGCAACTTAACATTGTTTATTTATTTATTTCTTTTGCAAGTTCTACATTCTTTTTCCCTTGCAATTTACCTTTCTCTTTTTAGCATTTAGATATTTTTCGCATAATAGTTTCTACACCGGAAACTATTGTGCAACTTTTTATCGGATCTAACCTTACGTTAGATTCTAGTTTTATTTCCTTGGTTTAATTTATTGATTAATTGAAGAATCCAAGAACAAATCCTACCGGCTTGTGGTGGAGTGTTCAAGACTATTGTATTACGCATTCAGGTTCTTTAATCATTATTTAATGTTTGTTTTATTATTTATTTATATTGTCTGCCTGGAATGAGTCTGTTTATGCATGATATGTATTCTTGTTTATTTAGCATGTCTGGCTAATTCGCCTAGATATCGGTATGTAAAGTAAGCAGAATAAGGGATCAAGACTGAGTCGGTCTATTTAAACTTAAAATTAAAATCAATCTTTTTACGGTCTCAACTTACAGGTTTAATAACAAGATTTTTTACAAAAGTAAAGGACATAAAGAAGTTAAAATCAATAGAGCGAGAGTTTGAGGTTTTAACTGGACAGTGTAAGTTAGGCATTAATTCTAGATCAGGGCGAGAGCAAGTTTTAGAGTTAATTAAATTCTGACCTTTTCCAAAAAGTATTTTTAAAGATTGAATGTGAGGACGAGAGTTAAGCATTTGGATTTAATTATATAACCTAAGTCAACAGAGCGAGAGTTTGAGATAAGGGTGTTTAAAACGGTCAGTGTTTTCTTAAAAAGAGTTTCTGCAACTTTATTGCTTTCAAAATATGGTTTTTGACTTAATTATAAGTGACAGCTACATTAATATAAAATCATGGTTTATTCAACAGAGCGAGAGTTTGAGATAAAACCTTTAACCAATAAAGTTAACTGAAACGATTTATTTTAAAACCAAGAAACCGACAAAGACTTGATTCCCTAGTTTTGACGAACTACATACCGATATCCGTTTTATTAATATTTAATCTAGATCTTAGTTTAGCTTTTAGTTTTTCCCCAAACAATCAAACATTTTTCACCTTAGCTTTACGTAGTAACCTTAGATAACGGTATATCGATTCATAAGTCCCTGTGGGATCGATATCTTTTAAAACTACGCGATAGAACTGTGCACTTGCAGTTTGTATCCCATTCTCGACTCACACAGTCGAGCGATCACAATTATATTAAATCACGTATTTAACATAAAAATAGTGAGTGGTATCTAGCAACACATCACTGCTACCCAAGACACGAAAATGTCATATGATCTGACAAATCCTTTTGTGATAATACTTATGTGTGCAATTACCCTTTTGCCCTTATGTCTATATTGAACACAAGGCATATACTGTATCATCCTTGTCCAGTTCAATATTGGGCCCCATAGACATTTATCCTGTTACGCAGGATGAGAAAATTCCATCTAGGTTACTCATGTCCCTTAGCATGCTTCGTGGAGTACCCATCAACTGTCTTTATGGTCATCCAGTTACGGACAATGTTTGATCAGCAATAAGGCACTCGACCCTACATCTAGGGTCCATAGTGGTTTCAGGTCGAAGGATGGTGTAACACCCCCAAATTTGTCCTCCTCATTCATGCATTCATTTAGCATTTCATATTGCATTTCATCATGTCAATCAGAATTAGATCCGAAAAAAAAAGGAAAAAAAAAGAAAAAAAAAAGAAAAAAAAATGAAAAATAAAACGAAAAAAAATAAAAATAAAATAAAAATAAAAATATTTTTTTACAAAAATAAATAAATAAATAAAAATAATAATAAAAAATAAATAAAATATAATAAAAAAAATTTGGACTTGGGTCTTTCTCATTTGAGCCCACAAAACCATGAAATTCAGTCTATAAATACCAAGGCTTCACTTGAGAAAAAGGAAGAGAAGCAAAATACTCTGAGGTTTCCTTGGAACAAAACCCTGGACAAAACCTGAAGAGAAACCTGACAGAGAACTCAGAGCAGCCTCCAAACCCTGAAGGGCCTCACGGGTGCAACTCAATTTCAATCAAGCTCTCCAATCAGGTTTGCCCTATTTCCATTATTTTACGCCTTCAATTTGAATGTTCTAAATGTGTGATGTATTATGAATGGGTGAAACTTATACCTTGAATGTTTAATCACATGATTTCTGAAGTGTATGCCACAGGGTTTGAGGTTTCTGAAACCATACTGTTATCCATGAAAAAAATGCTTATGGTGTTTCACTAACCCTTTTGTTGAGTTTTTGTGAGGGCTCACATGACTTTTGCAGGGATAACTTGCGTGGTTTCCCACTTTATTTGTGGGATAACCCCTGGAGGTTCATTCCGATTACCTGTACTGACCCACTTTCTTTGATGATGTTAGCTTGGAAGGATCTCAGGGTTTCCCATTCCTCTAATTGCTGTTACTTCGGATCTTTATCCGCGTGGTGCTTTTACATTTTTCCCGCATTTTACTGCTTTCCTAGCTCGAAGACCTCGATAGGAGGCAATGTTTTTGTGTTTACTTTATGCAGGTTCCTTTGTCCAGGGTTAAGAGCTATGAGGTCTTATCCTCATTACCCTTTTGCATGCGCGTTCCTACAATGCAAACAAACCCTTCATTGATTTTTCTTCTCCATAACACACGTTTACTCCTTCTACTACAGGTGAGTAAGTCTCCAAAGGTCGAGCATCCGGTAGATTGCGTAGTGACGTCGTTCGTCCAAAACCCATTCCACAACCCCGTAGTTAGCCGAACTACGGCTTGCTCTGATTCTCATTCCAGATGAGATACGTAGGCATAAGACGCGATGTCTTAGCGAGCACACATCCCCCAACCCATAGGTCAGCCGAGCTACGAAGACTCTGATTCTCATATTCAGATGAGATACGTATGCAGTGGATGCGACATCCGCGCGAGTCATTTTCATTTAACCCTTTTTTTTTGGTAAACAGCACAAGATAAACTCACACCCTTTAGACGAAAACTACAAAAGTGGATCCCATAGAGTACTACGGATGCGTAGGGGTGCTAATACCTTCCCTTCGCATAACCGACTCCCGAACCCAAGATTTGGTTGCGAGACCCCGTCTTGTCCTTTCCTTTTTCAGGTTTACTTCGAGCGTTTTCTTTCCCTCCTTTGGGATGAATAATGCACGGTGGCGACTCTTCTGTCTTTTTCTTTCGCCGGTTGTTTTTTTTTGCGCACTGTATTTTTCAGGTTGCGACAGCTGGCGACTCTGCTGGGGACTAAGAAGTTGACCTCTTGTTGGTCCATCTTCCCTAAGCGAGTCCCTCCTAGCTTGTGTGATTTCTTGTTTATTGGGTGTTCATGCTTTTGTACATTTATTTGCTTACCTGCTTGCATGCATCTGTTGTATCTATTGGATCTGTTTGTTTGTTTGTTGGGATGGGATGTTCTATGAGAGATAAGCCCATTACCCAGGCTTGAGTGTACACACAGGTTTTAGAGTGGATGATCATGAGGCTTGCGTGGCATGTTGCTACGTTAAGTCGTTCGTGAAGAACCACACCAGACGAGGTTTCTTTTGGATATATTATGTCCTACGAATGTTCCGTAACGACATGGTGTTCCTTTAGAAATCGTCGACTCTGGTGACCATTTCCCGAGAACTAAGTCGAGGCCTCTCCTCCGAGACGTGATTATGTTAGCTCTGGTGGGCGCATTCTCGCTGATCAATCCGAGGACCCCGAGACTGGGAACTTGCTTTAGGATGTCCTGTTGAGGGGAGTCAGTGGAGGTCTTTTATCCCGTAATAATGCCAAACCTTCAATGGTAAACGTATTATTCGCGATTGAAGGGCTGAAGCTGACGAACTTCTGTTCTTAGAACCTACCAGTGAGGGGTGGGCTAAATTCAGGAAACCTTAACCTCCAACCAACCCGGTTTTCTGGAGCAGAGTTTTGGTCTTGTATTATATTCCTCAGTGAATTTCTCTCCAGGAAGTGCAACCTGACAGATGTTCAAGCGGATCCATCAATTCTGATTGGCATGCCTTTGCATTGCATAACATCATCTGCATATTTGCATCCAACATCTCATGCTTATTCATTTGCAGGGTATTCCCTTTCAAAACGGGGGTGCCTTAAAACTGAACAAGCAGTGCATCGCATACCATGCATATTAACCCTTGTCTGTTTTACAGGTGTCACCGCAGTGTCTAATGTTTGTTCCCTGTATCAGGCAGTTATTGGTCCCAAGCGAGTTCACAGATACCCGACAAAGGAAAACCGTCCACGACTAGTGATGGACCAAGTACAGAAAGAGCTGGCTGATATGCGTGAAAGGATGGATCAGTTCATGACATTGATGACTGGTATGGCAGCAGGTCAAGAAAAGCTGAGGGAATTGGTTGGGCAACCGAGGCCTGAGGTGGAGATACTAAATGCTGAGGGAAACCCTGGTAACCCTGGGAACGCTGATAACCCTGTGAACACTGGTAACGCGGGTAACGCAAATGCTGATGGAAACCCGGGTAATGTTGGCAACATAGGGAATGTTGGAAATGGTATTGGCGGAAGGTACAATGTGAATCAAGGAATTCGGATTAACGGGCACCCCGTTACTGAAGATTATCAGTATGATCAATTTTCTTTGCACGACGAGGCCCTCGAGACCACTCGCCGTATGGATGAGCTTGCTGAGAAGCTCAAATCTTTGGAGTCTCAAAATTCCTTAGGCTTTGATGTCACAAATCTTGGTCTGGTTCAGGGAGTAAGGATTCCTCACAAGTTCAAACCCCCTACTTTTGAGAAATACAACGGGGCTTCTTGCCCACACACTCATCTCCAATCTTATTTGGGAAGGTTGGGAGCTCACACGGAAGATGAAAAGTTGTGGATGTACTATTTTGAAGACAGTCTAACTGGAGCTTCTCGTGAATGGTATTCTCATTTGTCTCGTACTACCATCAAGAGCTGGAAAGACTTGGCAGAGGCTTTTGTCAAGCAATATCAATACAACTTGGACATGGCTCCAAATCGGACCTTGTTGCAAGGTATGTCCCAGACTGCCAAGGAGACCTTTAGAGAATATTCTCAGCGTTGGAGACAGATTGTTGCGTCCGTCCAACCCCCTATGTCTGAAAGGGAGATGGCGGACATGTTCATGAACACTCTTCAAGGCAATTATATTGAGAGATTGGCTGCTTGCCCGTCAATCAGCTTTGCAGAGATAGTAATTGCTGGAGAAAGAATCGAGAGTCTGTTGAAGATGGGCCGAATTCAAGACAATAGTGTTTCCAACCCATCAGGTCCCAAGAGACCGTTTGCTGGTGTCGCATCCTGCGAAAAATCAACCGGCGAGCTAAAAATAAAAACACACAGAGCCGCCACTGAACGTTATTTATCCCAAGATAGGGAAAGGAAACGCTCAGAGAAACCTGGAAAGACATGGTCTCGCGATCAGAGAGAAAAGGTTCGGGAGTCGGTTACGCGAGGGGAAGGTATTAGCACCCCTCACGTCCTAGGTACTCCTAGGGATCCACGCTCTAGAAAGATAAGGTTGCTATAAACATACATCAAACACACACACAGGGAACGCAGGTGGGGTTAAGAGAAACGGGCTCGATAAGGTATCGCACCTTATGCCTACATATCTTGTCTGGAACAAGAATCAGAGCCACTGTAGTTCGGCTTACGCACGCCAAACAACACAAACAATTAGCAGATGGCAAACATGGAACCCGACAACCACTAGATGGAATTACGTCGGCATCCAAACCAAAACATACTCAAAAGGGCAAACATGGAGCCCGACAGCCAATCCTGGGCTTATGTCAGCATCCGAACCCAAACAAACAATCAGATAACAAACAAACACACGCAAAAAGAAAAAAGGTTGCCCGGAGTGGTCTCGCACGACCACCTGCCTACATACCTCGTCTGGAACGAGGATCAGGGCGATGTAGTTCCCCTGAAAGGGACTGAATTGCTAACCAAAAACCGGGGAGAGACACACGACTAGGGAGCTGAGACTCGAGCCTAATGTTGTCATGCATCGTTAACCCTAAGTTCGGTTTTCTATCCTACTTGCATAAGCGAACTATCCTAACCAGGAAAGAAGCAATCACACAAGCATACAATATACAAGCATATATCAGATGAGAACAGGCATCTCAAACAACACAAGCATGTCAATCAAATATCCACATAACACCCACTATAACCAAACAAGAGGCTCAATCAACCGGGTTTGACTGCCTAAGCAAGTCGTCTGTACAGGCTGGTTTTGCTCTTAACCTTGCCATTACGAGGCTAAGGTGAAGCAGATGAAGAGGTGAAGTGAGGATCAGACCTCACAGCTCATATCCCTAACCAGGGGGAGCTGACAAATGAGCATGGGTCCAGAATGGGGGAACCCTTCTATACTCGATGACTCTGACTCAATGTGCACTGCACAGGATCTTGGGCTTTTGATCTCAATGCTACAACCATGTAATGGGAGCAAGGAGAAGACTCACTGAATAGTGGGGGACAGGTTGCTTGTCCCTACCTTCCACCAATTGCCTTACTTGAAGGACTTTTCCTGCTTGGGCTTAAAAATAAACAAACACAATCATTGCCTCTTAAGGAGGACTTCAGACATTTATTTGCCCGGCCCGGTAGCAGCCGGGTCTCCAGACTACATGAAGTCAAGAAGACCTACCTCAATGCAAGTTGCTTAAGCAACGCAAAGCAAAAGTTCGCAAGGAATTGAGCAACTAAAGGTACCTGTACAAAAGTCAAACCGAATCAGCATCTACTTTCACAAACAGACAACAATATAATGATCAATTAACCAAGTACAATTATACACGTAATGAGGTGCATAGCACAAGGCTCACATGAACCAACATCCTACCAAACAAATACATTAGTCATATGTGTCAAGTAACACAATCCATAATGTGGAGCAAATCTCCTTAATCATTATCTTTAACCTGAAAAGGTACAATCACACTCAAAGGTAAGTACTATGACCACTAGGACTAGCCTAGGGTCAAAAAGATGGAAAAATCCTAAAACAGCAGCCAATTCATGATGAAAACCAAGTAATATCAAATACAAAGGGATCCCAATTGGTCCCATATTCAAACTATATACACATTTTAAATTATGCAACCTAGAAGGCAAATGAAGCAAAGTTGAGTCTCATACAAACAACCAGCAAGATCATATCCAACCACATGTCAAAAAGGATCCAAAAAATCCACGAAAATTCTATCCTAACCAGAAGGCATTCAACAAGCCACATATTAAATTTCAAATCATTTGGACTAGTAGATCAATGGGAATTAATTAAACATGGTACAGCATGCAAAAACTACATCAAATGAAGTCCAAATTATGCACCAACTTCAATTAGATGGTAAACAGCAATGGTTCATGGGAAATTAGTAGGACCAAAGCCAAAAGATAGCTACAGGGGTTAAGAACTATCCTATCAATTTTCATGTCCATTGGATTAATTATGAGGATATGGCAACATAAATGCTAAAGGTTATACCTATGGAACTCTAACATGCTAGGCAGCAAGAAAAAATATGAATCAAATCGAAAATGGATTGCAAAAATCCACAAAAATTATCAGTGATAGCTAACATGTTAAACAAACTTCACGCAAAAAATTAGGGCCATTGGCCAATGGGAAGCATAGAAAAATATTTGGGGAATTCAGCATGCCAAACTATGTCACATATATACATGTCCAACTTCAATAATTCATATATAATAAACCATAGGCTAAAAAATTCCCAAACCTATGTCAAAAAATCCAGAAGGATGTCTAGAACAAGTGTCTCAATTTTCAATTATTTTGGATATAGCATGTAGTTTCTATAATTAAAATGATAAAACATATGGAAATATGTATACATTAGAATATCTCTAGGTCAATTTACATTTTTTCCAAGCAACATTTCCTTTTTGATTTTTATAAAATAATAGGGAAAAAATTATGATTAACAAAAAAAAATATGGTATTTTTCGGATTAATTTTGAGCATTATATGGATTTTGTAAGTTTGTTAGATTTATTGAAATTTATTTAATTTGTATGTGGATTAATTAATTAGTGGTACAGTAGATCAATTAGCAGCAACGTTATTACATAATGCCAAGCCAAAACGAAGTGTGCCGTTTTAATGATGTGGCAGCATTCTAGTGGACGAGACCGGCGAAAACACAAATTTGAAAACGGAAATGCATGCTGAAGGATCAAACAGAAAGCCAATCCAGAAAATTCTCTTCTTCTTCGCGCAGCCGGTGTGTTCATCGCCGGCGAATTCGGTTTTGGTCAAATCTTAACAGAAATTCACAATATCCATACCGATCGAAGCGGTTTTTTATCAGGAACACAAATATGCAAACAATTTCTGCTATCAATTCGTACACAGTGCAAATCGACGGAAATGAAAAAATGCTTCGAAACTTCAATTGTAGATTACGCACTCAATTCGCAACGAAAACACAAACCACAAATGGATACATTATCTACAAGCTCTACTCTACACAATCCCTATCACAATTTGACCGATTATTAGTTTCGATTTCCGACCTTTTCTTGATGAGCAGTGATGGCGGAACCGTGCGATCGAGCTTCAAATCGCGAAACAGAAGCAAGATGTCGGTTCAGAAGGTTAATGAAGATGCTAATCCAGCTCCAGCATAGTTGCATCAAGCGATTTCTTGAACTGCAATTTGACGACGCAGGTTTTTTCACAGCAAGAATCAGCCAAGGCTTTGTTTCGATCTCCTTCAACAGAAGCGAAAATGGTACCTGCAAATTGTGATCTAACAGAAAAATCGCACCAGGAATCAAAGAATCTTGATGGATTCTTGGTGAGAAATCAAAAAAGTGAATATGCCAAATGTGAAAAAGTGAGAGAAAAATGAGAGAATTTTCTGAGATTTTCTGTTGAATTGTGATTTGTGATTGCAGAGAAAATGTGATTAGCCTCAATTCTGTTAGAGTTTTAGTTTATATATGGAAACACTAATCCAAGTTTAATTGAAATTAACAAAAAAATGGATGATTAACAAATATGCTTATGTGCATTTTTGGATTTTTTGCCTTTTTCTGTTAGATGGAAATTGAGATTGTGAAGAACAAAAAATGATTACCCTTGATTCTGTTATGGATTTAAGTATATATATGTAGTACTTAATCCAAGTTTAATTTTAATTAAGCAAAAATGGATTAGTAACAAATATGCTTATGTGATGCATTGGCCTTTTGCTCTTGAAATGGTTAGAAACACCTTAGCAGCAAATTTACACCTTGAACCAATTGCAAATATCATTTTGAAGCTGATTGCATTGGTCTCACTTTCAAATTCCTCATACTTTCCAATTTCACCATGTGATGGCTTAAGTGTCCATTTTTCCAATTCATTTTCAAACCCAATTCTCAAACCACAAGGCCTAGGCAAGTTGTGAATATTCCAACAAATTTCAAATGCCATTTGTGAGGTGTAGAAAAAATCCCCACTCAAAAATTCCAATTATTTCACAAGTTGGACGATTTTGCCCCTGGTTCATTTAACAGTCCAGTTGAAATTTGACCTTTTGCATTGAGCAATTTTGGAAAAATCCAATTATGCACCATGAAAGTACATATCAAATGGAGTTTGTGCATATAAAGAACTTGCAATTTGGACAATCCATGTGGTAGTTATGGCCTCCTGATTACGGGTCTTTTCCGAAATTCACTGAACCATATCTTGCAAACCGTACATTGGATTTTCAAGTTCTTGGACTTTTTGGAAAGGTGAGAACAAGATCTACATCTGTCATGTTGAACAATTTTTCATTTGAAGCTTCCTTGGACTTCTGTTTTTGAGGTCAAAACTTTCCATTTTTGGAAACTTCAGTTACAAGTCACTTGCTATTTTTGGCAGTGTTTGTCCTGACCTGATTTTCTTTAATTTTAAGCTTTGAGATGTCATTTAACACTTGTTCCAACATGAATGAAGTGTGTCTAACTCATTTCCACCTCCAAATTCACCAGATCATGTACAGTTGACCACAGTTGACTTTTCAACTGACAGATGAATCAGGCAATGCACAGATCAATTTGAACCCCAATCTCCAACTGAAATGGCTCAAGGGTGAAACCCTAGCCTCAATAATCACCATATAATCACAAAATGATCCTCATCTCCTTCAGAAACCTCATCTCCTGATCCAGCCCTGATTGGCCCAATGCAACTGATTAGGGTTGACCAGTGGTCAAAACCCTAATCTCAAGGAATCTTCTTCAATCTTCTGATGACATCCAACCATGATGATGATGTATCAATTCAATCAATATGAAGACCAATACCTTGAGAATCATGAAACCCTAATTCACGGCCCAATCCTCAGATGGCCATGATCAGTCAGTAACCTAGGCTTGCACTTTTGACTTCCTCATCTTCTGATCAAGACTTGGGAGAATGGCTTGCATAATGTAACCACATGATATGCAACATGAACTGCCTAATGTCTTAAAATGCAATGCAAATATGTTAATGCTAGTCCCAAGAGAGGAGGGCAAATTTTGAGGTGTTACAGCTGCCCCTATTCAATCCACTGTGAACCTGTCGATACGAAATAGCCTCGGCTTTCGGATGATCAGGATGAAGAGTGATTGAATACCAAGAACAGGCGAACAATTTGCACTCTGATGGGATAATAATTAACAACGCCTGTCAGCATCGGCGAAGAAACAAACTTTGAACAAAAATCCGTCTGGTACGGAGAAAATCGGTCTGAACACCGCACATCCCCTCGGGAGTATTATTCTTTCTTCTTATTCTTTTCTTGAACCCCGAAATATTCTTTATCTTTTTTCATTTTCTTGAACCCCGAAACTTTTGATAATTCTTGGTCTGAAAACCCCTTCGGTCTGAACACCAGGACATCGGCCTGATCGCCACTTCGGTCTGGATACCGCCTCGGTCTGAACTCCGGGAAATTGGCCTGATCGCCACTTCGGTCTGGATACCGCCTCGGTCTGAACTCCGGAAAACTGGCCTGAATACCACAAGTACATCAACCTGATCGTCGGAAGCTTCTTCGATCTGAGAATCGGAAACTGGGCCTGAACGCCACTTCGGTCTGGATACCGCCTCGGTCTGAACTCCGGAAAACTGGGCCTGAATACCACAAGTACATCAACCTGATCGTCGGAAACTTCTTCGATCTGAGAATCGGAAACTGGGCCTGAACGCCACTTCGGTCTGGATACCGCCTCGGTCTGAACTCCGGAAAACTGCTAATCGCGTAACGTCCTCTGATTTTATTTCCCTCTCCGCCCGACGGAAACATTTCCTCCAATATCGCACTACTGGGGAACATTGCTGATCTGACGTTCTGATGCTAGACTCCTCAGAATAACACCTTTATCTTTCAGCAAAACCACCCCTCAAACGGTAACCACGGTTTAGGACTAGCTTATGCTTGCAATGATACATGCTTGATTTTTCTGCGTAATGCTCCACAAACATGGAAATGCTACGCGATTATTCATTTTTTATGCAATATGCCATGCTATTTTTTTCATGATGAATGCATAAAAAGAAATATCCCCCTCTGGGGAATCCTCTGGGGGACACGAGACTCTCTGCTGAGGCTCTCGTCACTGCTCCGATTTCCACCCTGCCGGGGAATAGTACTGCTGCTGGGAGAATGCCACCCTTGTTGGGGAATACCTCCTTTGCACCCAACCCTCTCGAGGACCTGCTGGGGCAGAAGAACCATCATCGCGCTCTGTGGGGATACCACAATCTCTTTGTCTTGCTGGGGATACACGCCCCAACTCTGCTTTGGGAACCCTCACCGATACTCCCGCTGAGGAAATGGGCAATCTTCAACCTACCGGGGATGACCATCCAGACCATGCTAGGAGAAACGACTGCTACTCCGCTGGGGATTACCCATGCAATCCATAGGTAGAATCGGCTCAGCTGGGGATGCAGAAACCCGTCCGCCACGGGAATTTGTTCAATCCTCCGGTAAGATGAACACTGCTGGAGATATATTTCTTTGAAAAAGACCCGCTCCACTCGGGGAATAACAACCTTCTGGCCTGGCTGCTGAGGAAACACCATTATAAACCTGCCTGGGTATAACCATACTGACTCGGCTGAGGAGCTAGTCCCCGGATTCTGCTTAGGGACTTAGCTGGGAAATAAGAATTCCCGGACTCATCCGGACCTTTTCTGCTCCATCATCTTGTATTTCAAGCCGCTCCGTGCTCGACGAGAACGTACTCCTGGGATTTATACAGAAATCTCAATTTTCCGACTTTGAAGAGTCTTCTTGGTTAATTCCAAAGGTCGTCGGACGTCTCTCGTCGCCTCTTCGTCGCCCTCCTTTGTGCACTCGTCCCTGATCGAACTCTGTGGGGAATTACAAACTTTCAAATCTTCCGATTTTGAAGAGTCTTCTTGATTATCATCAAGGATCGTCGTACGCCTCAACGCCTTCGTCATCTTTCATACACTCGTCCCTGACCAGACTCTCTGGGGATTTCTCTTGTCAAAGCTTCCACATCACACCCTGCAAGTGAGTGAAAAGTATCTACAGTTCCTGCAAAACAGATCGTTAGATAAAACCGTGCCCCAGGCGTGTCAAGATTTCAACACTTGGGTCACTCAACCTTCCAAATAAGATTTCAAGCTTTCACTCTTATAAACATGCATTGGAAGGAAACCCGTATGTTTTTAAAAATGCAAGATTCTTTATCAAAAATATCTGGATGTTTTTGCAATCAAAGCGGTTATGAAAAACAAAAACAAAATTATTTGACTGAATATGCATTTTATTGATTGGAAAAGTGTGGCTCAAATGAGCAATACAAAAGAAGCAATTCCTGAAAAGAGGTAATTGCGCAAAAGGAAAAATCTATCCTAATGGCAATGTGAAACCCGTGATCTCATCGAGTTCCAACTCGGTTACACCCCATATGTCCTCAGACTCTCCATGCTTTCTGCCTTCTGAACAAGACGCTTCTGATTGATCCCTACCGGGTATTATCCATGATGCTTTAACCAAAGCGCAAACGATCATGCTAGACGCAGTCGTTCGTTTCAATCCCTCTTTTGCCTGGACCGCCCTTTCAGGTTTTCAGTCCACCGGGATACCCTTTTTTGCCCAAGTCGCCTCTTCAGGTTTTCGACTTGCCGGGCGTACATTTTTCATCTTATCCCTAATTTTTGCCCGAACCTTTTTTCTGTTTTTCGGTTCGCCGGGATGCCCATTTTTGCCTGGACTATTTTGTTCTTTTCGTCCAGCGGGTCAATTTATACGAAGTATTTTTTAACTGCGTCCGCATTCACAGGGGATGGGAAATCCTTGCCATCCATGGTCGTTAGCAACAAGGCTCCGCCAGAGAAAACCTTCTTGACCACGAATGGACCTTCATAATTCGGTGTCCATTTGCCCCTTCGATCGTTTTGAGGAGGAAGGATCCTTTTCAGCACCATATCACCTACGTGATACACCCGAGGTCGCACCTTCTTGTCAAAAGCACGCTTCATCCTCTGCTGGTACAACTGCCCATGACAGATGGCTGCTAGCCTCTTTTCCTCTATCAGGCTCAACTCTTCGTACCGGGTCCTTACCCATTCAGCCTCTTGCAATTTTACGTCCATCAGGACTCTCAAAGAGGGAATCTGAACCTCGACAGGTAGTACAGCCTCCATCCCATATACCAACGAGAACGGAGTTGCCCCAGTAGATGTGCGTACCGACGTTCGATACCCATGCAATGCAAACGGCAACATCTCATGCCAATCTTTGTAGGTTACCACCATTTTCTGCACAATCTTCTTTATATTCTTGTTGGCTGCCTCAACCGCTCCATTCATCTTCGGACGATAAGGAGAAGAATTGTGATGCTCGATCTTGAATTCCCGGCACAACTCTGCCATCATCTTATTATTCAAATTAGAACCATTATCAGTAATGATTCTCTCGGGAACCCCATATCGGCAAATGATGTCTCTCTTGAGAAATCTGGCCACGACCTGCTTCGTCACATTCGTATAAGAGGCTGCTTCTACCCACTTGGTGAAGTAATCAATAGCCACTAATATGAATCTGTGCCCATTCGAAGCTGTAGGCTCTATCTTTCCAATCATATCAATGCCCCACATAGCAAACGGCCATGGAGACGACATTAAGCTCAACGGATTTGGAGGTACGTGCACCTTGTCAGCATAAATCTGGCATTTATGACACTTCCGCACGAAATTAAAACATTGGGCCTCCATAGTCATCCAGTAATAACCTGCTCTCAGCAGCTTCTTCACCATCGCATTCCCACTGGCATGGGTACCGAACGATCCCTCATGAACCTCTTTCATCAATTGGCTTGCTTCTGCATCATCCACACATCTGAGCAAGACCCAATCGAAATTCCTCTTATACAAGACCCCATCCTTATTCAGGTAGAATACCATGGCTAACCTCCGCAGAGTCTTTCTATCTTTCTTAGATGCTCCCTCAGGATACTCTTGCGTCTCAAGATAGCGTTTGATATCAAAATACCACGGCTTCTCATCATCAGGCGATGTATCAACAGCAAACACATAAGCCGGCCTATCCAGACGTCCCACTTCAACACTGGGGAACTGATTCCACCTCTGCACCTTAATCAAGGCAGCTAGAGTAGCCAAAGCATCTGCCAAAGGATTCTCCTCTCTGGGCACATGATGCATCTTCACCTTGGTGAAAAACGTCAACAATCTCCTCGTATAATCTCGATACGGAACCAAATGAGATTGATGCGTATACCATTTTCCGTTAACCTGATTTATCACCAGAGCTGAATCTCCATATATGACAAGGTTCTTGATCCTCAAATCAATCGCCTCTTCAATTCCCAGTATACAAGCTTCATATTCAGCTACATTGTTGGTGCACTCAAATGTTAGCCGGGCAGCAAAAGGAATGTGGGATCCTTTCGGCGTAACCAAAACAGCACCAACACCGCTTCCGTTCACGTTAACGGCCCCATCAAACATCAGAATCCATTCGGATTCAGGGTCAGGCCCCTCCTCCGGGATCGGTTCCTCGCAATCTTTCGATTTGAGAAACATGATGTCCTCATCAGGGAATTCAAACTTCATCGGTTGATAATCATCAATGGGTTGCTGGGCGAGGTAATCAGACAATACACTACCCTTAATCGCTTTCTGAGAGGTATACTGTATATCATATTCTGTCAAAATCATTTGCCACCTTGCAACCCGTCCGGTCAATGCTGGCTTTTCAAAAATGTACTTGATCGGATCCATCTTGGAAATCAACAAAGTGGTATGAACCAGCATGTACTGCCTTAGTCGGCGAGCAGCCCAGACCAAAGCACAGCAAGTTTTCTCGAGCAGTGAATATCTTGTTTCACAGTCGGTAAACTTTTTGCTAAGGTAGTATATGGCATGCTCTTTTCGACCAGACTCGTCATGCTGCCCCAATACACACCCCATAGACCCCTCGAGGACTGTCATGTATAGAATTAACGGTCTTCCCTCCACAGGAGGCATCAGAATCGGAGGCTCCTGCAAATACTCTTTTATTTTTTCAAACGCCGCTTGGCAATCATCATTCCACCTAACCGTTTGATCTTTTCTCAACAATTTGAATATTGGTTCGCACGTGGCTGTTAAGTGAGATATGAACCGTGAAATGTAGTTCAATCTACCTAAGAAACCACGAACCTCCTTCTCTGTTCTCGGTTCAGGCATTTCTTTTATTGCTTTTACTTTTGCAGGATCAACCTCGATTCCTTTCTCACTTACAATGAACCCCAGCAATTTACCGGACCGCACTCCGAACGTGCACTTATTCGGATTCAACCTCAGTCTGAATTGTCTCAGCCGGTCAAACAACTTGGCCAAATCTACCAAATGCCCCTCTTCTGTCTGGGACTTTGCTATCATGTCATCAACATAGCATTCAATTTCATGATGAATCATATCATGAAACAAAGTCACCATAGCTCTCTGATAAGTAGCACCGGCGTTCTTGAGACCGAATGGCATCACCTTGTAACAAAAGGTACCCCACGGTGTAATGAACGTTGTTTTCTCCATATCATCTTGCGACATTTTGATTTGATTATAGCCAGAAAAGCCATCCATGAAGGAAAACACCGAGAATTGAGCTGTATTATCTACCAACACGTCAATGTGAGGTAGCGGAAAATCATCCTTCGGACTAGCTCTGTTCAGATCTCGGTAGTCCACACACATTCTTACTTTCCCATCTTTCTTCGGGACTGGCACGATGTTCGCAACCCATGGCGGATAATTAGTGACAGCAAGGAAACCAGCATCCCACTGCTTCTGCACTTCTTCCTTAATCTTCATTGCCATATCAGGTCGAGTTCTGCGCAACTTCTGCTTTACTGGAGGACAATCTGTTCTCAACGGTAGCTTGTGCACAACGATATCGGTATCCAACCCTGGCATATCTTGATAAGACCAGGCAAAGATATCGACATACTCTTTCAATAGCACCACCAACCTGCCCTTAACACTTTCCTCCAAAACAGCCCTGATTTTCACCTCTTTTCTAACCTCGTCGGTACCCAGATTCACAACCTCAATCTGTTCCTCATGCGGCTGAATCACCTTCTCCTCTTGTTTTAACAACCTGGCTAATTCCCCTGGCAGTTCACAATCTTCTTCGTCTTCTTCTTCGGCAAGATAGATCGGATTGTCGAAGTCATACGAGGGTGTAACAGGATTGTTATCAATGAGATCCGGAGAGGAATCGCATCTGCATGAATGTTGATTCATGCACTGCTTTAGAACCGGTGTGAAAAATTGAAAAAGGAAAATGAAAACATTGCCATTTTTATTTGTTTTTAATTTTTAAACTGCAAAAATAAATGAAAAACAGGGAACACCGCTTTTGACTAAAAAACATCCTTTTATTAATGATGCAAAATTCTGCAAATTTAAACATGAGGTGGCCCTTACAATGGACCATTACGTGTCGGGCAATCACGTATGGTTTGCATGCAAATAAGAAAGAAAACAAGAAAAATATTACTCTTCGAGGAGAGTGACCCGGATGATTTCTTCGGCTTTCCAGTTGTGGATTTCCATCCCTGGTTCGCACGGTGTTATCCATCGGTCCATATCACAGTCGCTGTCAGCATCTTCACCCATCATGCAGATGTGGTCTGGATCTAGCATTCCAGCACTGGTGAAAGTTACAGACGTACGACCCCCCTCTTCCTCGTCCCAAGCCTCGGCCCGGTTGATATCCAACCCCCAAAACGGTCTTTCTTCTCAGGGACCTCCATTATCCTGCCCCAGCCTGGAGCTTCTCCGCTTTTGACTACCTCAGCAGCCTGCCTATATGAAGCGATGGATGGTTTCTCTTCTTCCTGCTTAGCAAACAGAGCATTCTCCACCTTGACGGTTTCAAATGCCTGACTAGGCGTTTCCCATATCTCTCCATCCATCTCCACATACTTAAACGAAGACAGGTGGCTGACAAAGATGTCCTCCTCTCCGCAAACAGTAACGACTTGGCCTCCCCAAACATATTTCAGCTTCTGGTGCAAAGTCGATGTAACTGCTCCCGCAGCATGGATCCATGGGCGACCCAACAAGCAACTGTAAGCTGGCTGGATGTCCATAACATAGAAAGTCGACTTGAACACCTCGGGTCCAATCTTTACTGGTAACTCCACCTCTCCAAACACGGCCCGTTTTGACCCATCAAATGCCCGCACAATTAAATCAGTCGGGGTCAAAATCAGCCCATCACAATTAAGCTTTGCCAGGGCCTTCTTAGGCAACACATTCAAAGAGGAGCCGGTATCAACCAGCACATGCGAAAGCACGGCTCCTTTACATTCCATTGCAATGTGTAAAGCCCGATTGTGGTTCCTTCCATCCACGGTCAAATCCATATCAGTAAAGCCCAACCCATGGCTAGCATGCACATTGGATACGACCGTTTCCAATTGGTTAATTGTAATCTCTTGAGGCACATAAGCTTTCTTCAATATTTTCAACAAGGCTTCCCTATGCCCCTCTGAGCTCAGTAACAGTGAAAGAATGGAGATTTTGGACGGAGTTTGCTGCAAATGATCCACCAGCTTGTACTCTGACTTCTTGATGATCCTCAGAAACTCTTCAGCTTCATCATCAAATTTATTATCCGACCCCGCAGGCGCCGGTGTCATCACAGGAGTACTACCAATATCCACCACAGCCTTTCCCTTTGCCCTGGCTAAAGCCTCGGCCTTTTCTTTTTTCTCTTTTTCTTCCTCCCCCCTCCTCAATGCGTCGGGAGCAAACAACCTACCGCTGCGAGTGAAACCGCTGGGACCGGCCTTATCCACCTTTAGCACGGTGGTTTCACTAGCAGATTGTTCTCCAACCTCTCACCATTACAATATACCTCTCCCCATAATGCCATGGCACGGCATCCTCTTTGTCGTATGGAATCGGCCCAGGTACCGTGATGGTAACTGGAGCCTCCTCCACCAGGTTAGACAAATCAACCGGGTCATAGAAAATGGTTATGGTGGAGACCTCTTCCTTCTTTCCTTCAGTCCTCTCGACCACAATCTCACCACCGTCCATCAGACCCTGGACATGCTTCCTCAGAAGCTCACAACCATTCGTAGAAATAGTGCACTCAGCACACTCAAACCCACAGCCCGGGTAAACCCCATTCATCAGCAGTTGTCTTTTCAACTCAACCAAAGGCGTCTTCAACTGATCGACCTCAGACAGCCCCACTCTATCTTCCACAGAAATAGCGTTTACTCCCCTCTGACCATGCGCAGGCATGGGATTTGCATTTACGTTGGGAGAAGGCGCAAAGTTGATTGCTTTGGAATCCACTAGGTCCTGGACTACGTGCTTAAAAGCTTTGCAGTCCTCAACATTATGCCCGGGCGCACCCGAGTGGAATTCGCACTTAGCATTTTCATTGTAACTGGGCGGCCTCTGATCAGGTCTCAAAGGCGCCAGCGTCCTCAGTTGCACCAGCCCGAGATCCAGAAGCTTCTTCAACAGAAACGAATAAGTCACCGGAGGCCTGTCGAATTGTCTATCATTTGCTCTGCCCCTGACCTGGTATCCAGCCCTCTGGGGCCTCTGTTGGAACGGTTGTCTTTGTTGCTGCTGTTGTTGTTGCGGTTGTGCTGACTGAGACTCAGCAGGAATTGTTACTGCAGCATTGTGCTGGAAGTAACGGTCCCTACTGGGTCCGCGCTGTGTATAAACTGCACTGGTGTCTCCTTCCTTCTTTCTCTGACCGTTATTACCGAACGGTTTCTTCGTTCCTGAAGAAGACGCAGATGCACCACCCTGGATTTTACCCAGCTTCAACCAACTTTCGATTCTTTCTCCTGCCACCACAATGTCAGAGAAATTGGTGACAGGGCAACCCACCATTCTTTCTGCAAACGGCCCCTGCAGGGTCCCCATGAACAAATCGGACATCTCTCTGTCCACCAGAGGAGGTTGCACCCTTGCAGCCAGTTCTCTCCACCTCTGCGCATACTCCTTGAATCCTTCGTTATGCTTTTGAGACATACCCTGCAGCTGGGTACGACTCGGAGCCATATCAGCATTAAATTGGTATTGCTTAAAGAAAGCATCTCCCAAATCTTGCCAGCTTTTGATATCGGACGATCTCAACTTGGTGTACCATTCCAAGGAGCCTCCAGACAGGCTGTCCTGGAAAAAGTACATCCACAGTTTTTGATCCGCGGTGTATGCCGAGATTTTGCGGACAAATGCCTGGAGATGAGTTTCCGGGCAAGAACTGCCATTGTATTTGTCGAACGCAGGCGCCTTGAACTTCTGAGGAATGACAATCCCCTCCACCAATCCCATGTTGGACATGTTAACCACCCCTGGCGTGGCATAACTTTCAAGCACTTTTATCTTCTCAGCCAGCAGCTGGATTTCCTTGTTCTGAGGAGGAATGTCATAAGGCACAAAAGGCTCATTTCGCATAGAGAACTGGTCAGCCTCTCTATCCTCTTCCTGATCTTCGTCAAACCCATAAAACGGAGGCACAAAGTTGTCTTTCGTATTCTGCCCCGGTTGGCCACCAACACCACCAGCATTATTCACCAGACCAACTGTTGTTCTCTTTCCACCATCACGAGATCCCTGCCCCTGGTTGGAGACTCCATCCAGGTTGACCCCACTGTTCTGAGCAGAAACCCGCTCGAGTTTCTCAACTTTATCTGCGAGAGCCTTCTGACCAATGGCAAAACCTTGCATTATATTGATCAGTTCGGTCATTTTCTCCTTCAATTCCAGCATATCAGCACTGGGAAGCTCCATGAGTCTGGGAGTGTTTCTTCTTGTGTAATATCGGTGAGGGCGAGTTGAGTGCAGGGGTACTACTCTTCGAGCGCGAGCAATGGTTCCTGTTTACAAACAAGCACGTTAGTAATAGTCACCTGCAAAATAAAACACAAGTTATCATGATTAATGCATGTATGCAGTGTCTATCCATATGAAGGACACTTTGTCTCTCGACCCTGGCATCATCGAGACAAATAATAAGCCGGCATTAACATTCTGATTAGCAGTGTTTGATTTTGTTGTGCAGATCGGAGATATGTGATTTAGCAAGAATACCCCCAACCATGTGTGTGCTTGTGTAAGTGCATACGGTAAAGCAAATAAAGCTTGAAGACCAGTCACTGAATGAAAATCGCCATCACATAACCAAAAGAGTGCACAATCAGTGCAATAGTCATACATCAACCCGATAAGGTCAGATACAATCCTCCAGAATAGGAAAGAAATACAGACAAGTGAATTCCGTCAACAAGCCTGACGGTAATCCAACACAAATGAAAGATCTAGCTAGATGAGGGTCCCACAGATGGCCCTATCTCATCTTCCATCCTCGCGAACTCTGCGGCGAACCTGAGCTCGGTATTCTCCTGCTGTAGTCTTCCAACTTCCTTCTGATGAATCTTCATCTGCCTGAAGTAGTGGTCTCTCTCTGCCATGTAATGATCTCTCTCGGCCCTGATCTTTGCCTTTTCCGCTTCCCACTCTGCAGCGAGGACTCTGGCTCTCTCATCTCTCTGATCCCTGACTAGGATTTGCCTCCTCTTCTCATCTTCAATCACCTTTGATGCTCTGAACAGCTTCTCCTTAGTGATATCATGCTCCTTTGCTGAAGATGCCAAAGCCTGACTAACCTTCCCATAGTAGGCTGTATCCATCTCAAATCGCTTGGTCTCCAAAGCATGCCGCTTATCCTGATCTTCCATCTTTGCTTTGAGCTCCTGATTAGCTCTCTGAACCCGAGCGACACTCATCTCCAATTCCGTCTTCTCTGCAAGTAGCTGATCTCGTTCCCGCTTCACCTCTAAGAACTCATCCATGCTGACAGAAGAACTTGGACCCTCAATCCTAGGACACACTGAGTCACCTCCAGGGAACGGTAGAAATGTAGACTCAATCCTCTTCCGCAACCAATCCTCAAATAGTGGAAAATACCGGCAGTTGACTTTGCCATAAGGAACCTTACCCCTCCTCTGGATATCTCGCCATTCGTCCAATACCTGCCTCAACTTGGTCTGGTTACCATCAATCGGGAAATAGAAGGACTTCTGAATCTCTCGCCCGAGAGGAGGACCCTCTATAGCAAACCCCATCTGTCTCCGGAGAAGCATCGGGTTGTAATTAATGCAACCCTGAACTCCCACCAAAGGCACATTAGGTAAACTCCCACAACTACATATGAAGTCCTGACCAGCTAAACCATTATGAGTCCAAGCAATGTCATCAGCCCGCAGACCCATCAATCGGAAGGACCACTTGACACTAGGGTCAATCTGAACAAAAGCACCTCGGGAAGGCAAATACCCCATGAACCATCTAAAGAGCAACTGAGAGCAGCATCTAACCAGACCACCCCGCCTCTTCTCATTCCTGTTATGCACTGAGTAGTAGACATCTCCAATCAGGGTAGGAATAGGGTTTCTCTGCATAAACAATCTGATAGCATTATGGTCCACAATATTCTTCTGGTTAGGAAACAGAACAATCCCATAAATGCTCACAGCAATCAGAGCACAAACCGTCTTCCAGTTACCCGCAGCAGCATGTTCCTTGGCATTAGCCTCCAAGAAACTCAAATGAAATCCAGGTAACTTTCCCTTCTCCTTCCAACCTTCCTTGACCATTTCCGGACTCAAATAAAGAGCACGTGAAATCCCAAGGACGTCCGGCTCCGCCCTAGTGACATGGAAAGGAATCTGATCACGGATCTGAATACCCCGGATGCTGACATAATCCTCCATCAGAGGTCCCAACAGATAGTCTGGAAAAACGAAACACCTCAACCCAGGGTCATAGAACTGAAGAAGAGTGTGGATGGCGCTCCTGTCGCAGTCAGTGAGTCTGAAAACCATCTTCAGAATACCGCCGTATGACTCTCTAAACATTCCCACATGGTCAGGAGTAATCAATGCTATCATATCCTTGAGCACACCAATCTCTGGATCAAAGAAACTGTAAGCAATGTTGTTCTTCAAACCGGTCCTCATACTGGAGCAGAAAATCTCTCAACCAGAATCTCGATCAAAAGTGTCCCTGCATATGGGTAAACATGGGTTAGATGCAAATAATGCAAAATGCAATGATGCTGATGAATGAATGCAATGCGTTGCCATCCTCCAAGCCATCTAATTATCTGTACTGAATCTGGGCTCTGAACTGATCATAACCATCTGAGTGGACAAATAATCACCAATCTGATCCACGGGTTCCGAAATAAACGGAAGACAGATGCATCATCATCATCATCAACACCAGACCATCTCTGAGCAGACACACCATCATCTGAATCGGCCCGGGGAATCCGAAATAAACGGATCCCCACTGATACATATCTCGGCCCGGGGAATCCGAAATAAACGGATCCCCACTGATAAGTCACGGACAGCACTCCGGCGTCACAGCAATAAATAACCATAAATCCGACTTATAATTATGTCTCTGAATCACAGATCAAAAGGTCACCATCTGAAGGCTATCTGAACAAACATCTGACAGAACAACCCTCCCCTCACAGGTAGGTTCTAAACAAGCCATCCTAAGGCGGATAATAGTCTCGACAATCGGGCGGAGATACTCAATGGGTTTGCCCTTTCGGGTGTGCCATTGTAGCTCCCTTAAAATCGTCTAAACCAAAGATCCGGGAATGATCGGTCACCAGAGTCAACAACTCAAATGGAGTGACTCAAACAAAGCGGAATATCCACAGAGATGAGCACTATCAAGTGAGCCTCGTCCGGCTTGTGGCACATCACGCCGCCAGGCACATGTTGACTTAACATGAAAGAGGCAACGTGAGACCACACTAGTCCTAGGTGTATACTCGGGCCTGGGTTTTAGCCCCACTCAGAACACCCACCCCAAAGTAACAGAACCACCTGCAGAGGAAGATGGCAACGTGACAGTAATGATGCATGCACATATTTAATGCAAGTATATAAACAATGGTTAGTATAATAAATGCAATAAATAAACAAAACAAGCAACCAAACCTATCCTAAAGCGCTAGGAGAGACTCGCTTAGGGACGATGGACCAGCATAGGTCAACACCAAGTCCCCAGCAGAGTCGCCAGCTGTCGCATCCTGCGAAAAATCAACCGGCGAGCTAAAAATAAAAACACACAGAGCCGCCACTGAACGTTATTTATCCCAAGATAGGGAAAGGAAACGCTCAGAGAAACCTGGAAAGACATGGTCTCGCGACCAGAGAGAAAAGGTTCGGGAGTCGGTTACGCGAGGGGAAGGTATTAGCACCCCTCACGTCCTAGGTACTCCTAGGGATCCACGCTCTAGAAAGATAAGGTTGCTATAAACATACATCAAACACACACACAGGGAACGCAGGTGGGGTTAAGAGAAACGGGCTCGATAAGGTATCGCACCTTATGCCTACATATCTTGTCTGGAACAAGAATCAGAGCCACTGTAGTTCGGCTTACGCACGCCAAACAACACAAAACAATTAGCAGATGGCAAACATGGAACCCGACAACCACTAGATGGAATTACGTCGGCATCCAAACCAAAACATACTCAAAAGGGCAAACATGGAGCCCGACAGCCAATCCTGGGCTTATGTCAGCATCCGAACCCAAACAAACAATCAGATAACAAACAAACACACGCAAAAAGAAAAAAGGTTGCCCGGAGTGGTCTCGCACGACCACCTGCCTACATACCTCGTCTGGAACGAGGATCAGGGCGATGTAGTTCCCCTGAAAGGGACTGAATTGCTAACCAAAAACCGGGGAGAGACACACGACTAGGGAGCTGAGACTCGAGCCTAATGTTGTCATGCATCGTTAACCCTAAGTTCGGTTTTCTATCCTACTTGCATAAGCGAACTATCCTAACCAGGAAAGAAGCAATCACACAAGCATACAATATACAAGCATATATCAGATGAGAACAGGCATCTCAAACAACACAAGCATGTCAATCAAATATCCACATAACACCCACTATAACCAAACAAGAGGCTCAATCAACCGGGTTTGACTGCCTAAGCAAGTCGTCTGTACAGGCTGGTTTTGCTCTTAACCTTGCCATTACGAGGCTAAGGTGAAGCAGATGAAGAGGTGAAGTGAGGATCAGACCTCACAGCTCATATCCCTAACCAGGGGGAGCTGACAAATGAGCATGGGTCCAGAATGGGGGAACCCTTCTATACTCGATGACTCTGACTCAATGTGCACTGCACAGGATCTTGGGCTTTTGATCTCAATGCTACAACCATGTAATGGGAGCAAGGAGAAGACTCACTGAATAGTGGGGGACAGGTTGCTTGTCCCTACCTTCCACCAATTGCCTTACTTGAAGGACTTTTCCTGCTTGGGCTTAAAAATAAACAAACACAATCATTGCCTCTTAAGGAGGACTTCAGACATTTATTTGCCCGGCCCGGTAGCAGCCGGGTCTCCAGACTACATGAAGTCAAGAAGACCTACCTCAATGCAAGTTGCTTAAGCAACGCAAAGCAAAAGTTCGCAAGGAATTGAGCAACTAAAGGTACCTGTACAAAAGTCAAACCGAATCAGCATCTACTTTCACAAACAGACAACAATATAATGATCAATTAACCAAGTACAATTATACACGTAATGAGGTGCATAGCACAAGGCTCACATGAACCAACATCCTACCAAACAAATACATTAGTCATATGTGTCAAGTAACACAATCCATAATGTGGAGCAAATCTCCTTAATCATTATCTTTAACCTGAAAAGGTACAATCACACTCAAAGGTAAGTACTATGACCACTAGGACTAGCCTAGGGTCAAAAAGATGGAAAAATCCTAAAACAGCAGCCAATTCATGATGAAAACCAAGTAATATCAAATACAAAGGGATCCCAATTGGTCCCATATTCAAACTATATACACATTTTAAATTATGCAACCTAGAAGGCAAATGAAGCAAAGTTGAGTCTCATACAAACAACCAGCAAGATCATATCCAACCACATGTCAAAAAGGATCCAAAAATCCACGAAAATTCTATCCTAACCAGAAGGCATTCAACAAGCCACATATTAAATTTCAAATCATTTGGACTAGTAGATCAATGGGAATTAATTAAACATGGTACAGCATGCAAAAACTACATCAAATGAAGTCCAAATTATGCACCAACTTCAATTAGATGGTAAACAGCAATGGTTCATGGGAAATTAGTAGGACCAAAGCCAAAAGATAGCTACAGGGGTTAAGAACTATCCTATCAATTTTCATGTCCATTGGATTAATTATGAGGATATGGCAACATAAATGCTAAAGGTTATACCTATGGAACTCTAACATGCTAGGCAGCAAGAAAAAATATGAATCAAATCGAAAATGGATTGCAAAAATCCACAAAAATTATCAGTGATAGCTAACATGTTAAACAAACTTCACGCAAAAAATTAGGGCCATTGGCCAATGGGAAGCATAGAAAAATATTTGGGGAATTCAGCATGCCAAACTATGTCACATATATACATGTCCAACTTCAATAATTCATATATAATAAACCATAGGCTAAAAAATTCCCAAACCTATGTCAAAAAATCCAGAAGGATGTCTAGAACAAGTGTCTCAATTTTCAATTATTTTGGATATAGCATGTAGTTTCTATAATTAAAATGATAAAACATATGGAAATATGTATACATTAGAATATCTCTAGGTCAATTTACATTTTTTCCAAGCAACATTTCCTTTTTGATTTTTATAAAATAATAGGGAAAAAATTATGATTAACAAAAAAAAATATGGTATTTTTCGGATTAATTTTGAGCATTATATGGATTTTGTAAGTTTGTTAGATTTATTGAAATTTATTTAATTTGTATGTGGATTAATTAATTAGTGGTACAGTAGATCAATTAGCAGCAACGTTATTACATAATGCCAAGCCAAAACGAAGTGTGCCGTTTTAATGATGTGGCAGCATTCTAGTGGACGAGACCGGCGAAAACACAAATTTGAAAACGGAAATGCATGCTGAAGGATCAAACAGAAAGCCAATCCAGAAAATTCTCTTCTTCTTCGCGCAGCCGGTGTGTTCATCGCCGGCGAATTCGGTTTTGGCCAAATCTTAACAGAAATTCACAATATCCATACCGATCGAAGCGGTTTTTTATCAGGAACACAAATATGCAAACAATTTCTGCTATCAATTCGTACACAGTGCAAATCGACGGAAATGAAAAAATGCTTCGAAACTTCAATTGTAGATTACGCACTCAATTCGCAACGAAAACACAAACCACAAATGGATACATTATCTACAAGCTCTACTCTACACAATCCCTATCACAATTTGACCGATTATTAGTTTCGATTTCCGACCTTTTCTTGATGAGCAGTGATGGCGGAACCGTGCGATCGAGCTTCAAATCGCGAAACAGAAGCAAGATGTCGGTTCAGAAGGTTAATGAAGATGCTAATCCAGCTCCAGCATAGTTGCATCAAGCGATTTCTTGAACTGCAATTTGACGACGCAGGTTTTTTCACAGCAAGAATCAGCCAAGGCTTTGTTTCGATCTCCTTCAACAGAAGCGAAAATGGTACCTGCAAATTGTGATCTAACAGAAAAATCGCACCAGGAATCAAAGAATCTTGATGGATTCTTGGTGAGAAATCAAAAAAGTGAATATGCCAAATGTGAAAAAGTGAGAGAAAAATGAGAGAATTTTCTGAGATTTTCTGTTGAATTGTGATTTGTGATTGCAGAGAAAATGTGATTAGCCTCAATTCTGTTAGAGTTTTAGTTTATATATGGAAACACTAATCCAAGTTTAATTGAAATTAACAAAAAAATGGATGATTAACAAATATGCTTATGTGCATTTTTGGATTTTTTTGCCTTTTTCTGTTAGATGGAAATTGAGATTGTGAAGAACAAAAAATGATTACCCTTGATTCTGTTATGGATTTAAGTATATATATGTAGTACTTAATCCAAGTTTAATTTTAATTAAGCAAAAATGGATTAGTAACAAATATGCTTATGTGATGCATTGGCCTTTTGCTCTTGAAATGGTTAGAAACACCTTAGCAGCAAATTTACACCTTGAACCAATTGCAAATATCATTTTGAAGCTGATTGCATTGGTCTCACTTTCAAATTCCTCATACTTTCCAATTTCACCATGTGAT
Organism: Lathyrus oleraceus; assembly: GCF_024323335.1. NCBI lineage: Eukaryota > Viridiplantae > Streptophyta > Magnoliopsida > Fabales > Fabaceae > Lathyrus > Lathyrus oleraceus. Next base: position 574,942,767 of record NC_066583.1, on the reverse strand, counting down.
GGCTTAAGTGTCCATTTTTCCAATTCATTTTCAAACCCAATTCTCAAACCACAAGGCCTAGGCAAGTTGTGAATATTCCAACAAATTTCAAATGCCATTTGTGAGGTGTAGAAAAAATCCCCACTCAAAAATTCCAATTATTTCACAAGTTGGACGATTTTGCCCCTGGTTCATTTAACAGTCCAGTTGAAATTTGACCTTTTGCATTGAGCAATTTTGGAAAAATCCAATTATGCACCATGAAAGTACATATCAAATGGAGTTTGTGCATATAAAGAACTTGCAATTTGGACAATCCATGTGGTAGTTATGGCCTCCTGATTACGGGTCTTTTCCGAAATTCACTGAACCATATCTTGCAAACCGTACATTGGATTTTCAAGTTCTTGGACTTTTTGGAAAGGTGAGAACAAGATCTACATCTGTCATGTTGAACAATTTTTCATTTGAAGCTTCCTTGGACTTCTGTTTTTGAGGTCAAAACTTTCCATTTTTGGAAACTTCAGTTACAAGTCACTTGCTATTTTTGGCAGTGTTTGTCCTGACCTGATTTTCTTCAATTTTAAGCTTTGAGATGTCATTTAACACTTGTTCCAACATGAATGAAGTGTGTCTAACTCATTTCCACCTCCAAATTCACCAGATCATGTACAGTTGACCACAGTTGACTTTTCAACTGACAGATGAATCAGGCAATGCACAGATCAATTTGAACCCCAATCTCCAACTGAAATGGCTCAAGGGTGAAACCCTAGCCTCAATAATCACCATATAATCACAAAATGATCCTCATCTCCTTCAGAAACCTCATCTCCTGATCCAGCCCTGATTGGCCCAATGCAACTGATTAGGGTTGACCAGTGGTCAAAACCCTAATCTCAAGGAATCTTCTTCAATCTTCTGATGACATCCAACCATGATGATGATGTATCAATTCAATCAATATGAAGACCAATACCCTTGAGAATCATGAAACCCTAATTCACGGCCCAATCCTCAGATGGCCATGATCAGTCAGTAACCTAGGCTTGCACTTTTGACTTCCTCATCTTCTGATCAAGACTTGGGAGAATGGCTTGCATAATGTAACCACATGATATGCAACATGAACTGCCTAATGTCTTAAAATGCAATGCAAATATGTTAATGCTAGTCCCAAGAGAGGAGGGCAAATTTTGAGGTGTTACAGCTGGTAACGGTCAGCGAAGAAAAGAAGGCGAGGCAAGCGTTGTGTATGCCGGCAGAGGCAGGAGTAAAGGACGCCCTAATTATTATCAAGATCAAGTGGCCGCAGTCACTATTCCAACACCTGTTCCTCAACCGCAATATCATCCGCAACAACAACCCAGGTACAACAATCAACAACAAGCAGGTAATCCGGGTCAGCAGAGACACTATCAACAACGTCCAAGGCAGACAGACCAGGTCATCGAGCCAATCCCAATGCCTTATTCAATATTACTTCCCAAGTTGATTGACATGAATCTGGTTACATTGAGAACTCTGGCCCCACCAATCGATCCCAATAATTTGCCTAGAGGTTATGATGTCAACGCCAGATGCGCTTTTCACTCCAATGCACCTGGCCATACTACAGATAATTGCAAGGCTCTCCAGTTAAAGGTACAAGATTTGAGAGATGCCCAGGCTATCAATTTTGCTCTGGTGCCTAATGTTATCCAAAACCCGATGCCGGCTCACGGTGGGCAGAGGATTAATGCTGTTGATAGTGGGGAAACTTTGAATATGGTTTCTGATGTGACTAAGGTGAAGACTTCGCTATCGGTGGTTAAAGACCGACTTCTGAAAGGACAGATTTTCCCGGGCTGTGGGGAAGAATGCAGAAATTGTCAAGCTGCCGAAAACGGATGTGACAGTTTGAGAAGGGGTATTCAGCAGCTGATAGATGAAGGTTGTCTTCAGTTCGATCAGGCCCGTCCGGTGAAGAATGATGTATCGACGGTGACGTTTTATTTCACTCCTGAAGAAATATATGTTCCCGAGAGACTCGCTCCGACAACAATATATTTCCCAGAAAGTACAGAACCAGCAGCGGTGAACATCGAAAGTTCAACACCAGTCGCAATTTACTCTGACAGCCCTCAACCGACTTTGGTTGGTCCAATCACCATCACGGTACCAGGACCTGTTCCGTATGAGAAAGACAGTGCTATCCCGTGGCACTATGGGGCTGATATCTATTGCCAGGGGCAGAAAGTTAACCAAGAAGACATTGACATTGGTAGCTCCGTTGTAGACAATGTTGGAGGGGTTGGTGGCTTCACTCGCAGTGGACGCCTATTTGCACCATCAACATTACGCGCGAATACTGAAGCCGAGGCAGCTGCCAAGGCTAAAGGGAAAAAGGTATCCACCGAAGAGGTTACTATTGAGGAAGATCCTCCTAAGACCGCATTCGAGAAGGAAGTGGATGAGTTTATGAGGATTATCAAGAAAAGTGACTACAAGGTAGTCGACCAGCTAAATCAGACACCCTCAAAGATCTCCATTCTCTCACTATTGCTATGCTCTGAGGCGCACAGAGCAGCCTTGTTGAAAGTACTGAATATGGCCTATGTTCCACTGGAGATAACTGTTAACCAGCTGGAGTCGGTAGTTTCCAATGTAAACGCTAGCCGGGGGCTAGGTTTCACCGATAATGACCTGACACCTGAGGGCAGGAATCACAACAAAGCCTTGCATATCACAATGGAGTGCAAAGGGGTGGTGCTTTCCCATGTTTTGGTTGATACAGGCTCTTCTCTGAATGTTCTTCCAAAGAAAGCCTTAATGAAGTTGGATTGCGATGGCATCATCCTGAGGCCAAGTAACTTAGTTGTGAGGGCTTTTGATGGCTCTAAGAGAGCTGTTTTTGGCGAAGTTGAGTTGCCAGTTAAGATTGGACCGCAGGTGTTCAAGAGCACCTTTTATGTGATGGATATCCAGCCTGCCTACAGCTGTCTGCTAGGTCGGCCTTGGATTCATGCTGCCGGTGCTGTTACTTCTACCCTCCACCAGAAGCTCAAATATGAACTAGAAGGTCAGATCGTCACTGTATGTGGTGAAGAGGATATTTTTGTTAGCCACCTGTCTACATTTAAGTATGTAGAGATGGACGGCGAGATGCATGAGATGCTGTGTCAGGGCTTCGAAACTACAAACATCAATGAGGTCGCGCCCGAAGCTGTCTTTTCACCTGAGTTTGAGAAGGTCGGGACTTCTATCTCTTCATACAAGCAAGTTGTCGAAGTGGTTAAAGCTGGTAATGCCCAAGGCTGGGGCAAATTTGTGGAGCCAGTTATCAAAGAAGACAAGTTTGGATTGGGGTATGCTCCGGGATCTCAGAAGAATGAAACCGGTACTCTCTCCAGCGGGGGTTTGGTTCCTCCCCACATCGTCAATGCTGCAGATGAAGACAAGGCTGACAGTGACTGTGACTTAGATAGCTGGATTCGCCCGTGTGTCCCGGGAGAAAAGCTCGACAATTGGTCGTCTGAAAAAAACCGTCCGGGTTACTCTGCTGAAAGAGTGATTTTTATTGTTTTCCTTTATTACATGCATAATAAAGTCTTACACTTTGCCCAAGGTGTAACGGCTCATTTGTAGGGCCATCCATTTAGTTACGTTTCGCAATTATTTTTATCATCAATAAAGGACGGCTTTTGCAAACAATTTTGTGTTCTCTTTCTTTCAGTTTTTTTACTTTTTACAAAAAAAAATGGCAATGTTTCTTTTTTCGTTTTTCCTTTCTTTCAAAAAAAAAATCTCTCATTCTAAGGTAAAGCATGATCCTCCATCATGCAGAGCCGACCACTCGGATCTCACTGCTAACGACACTGCTATGGCCAAGTATGACTTCGACAATCCTATCTATCAAGCCGAAGAGGGGGCTGAGGAAGATTGTGAATTGCCTGAAGGGTTAGCCAGATTGTTGAAACAGGAGGACCGAGCTATTACACCTTATCAGGAGGTGGTTGAGACCATCAACGTTGGTACCGAAGACGACAAGAAAGAGATCAAGATCGGGGCCAGTCTACAGGCCGAGAGGAAAGACTGTTGATCATGTACTTGACTGTGTTAGAAAGGTCAATGGGTTGTGTGCTCGGTCAGCATGACGAGTCAGGTCGAAAAGAGCATGCAATATACTACCTTAGCAAAAGTTTACCGACTGTGAACAAAGATACTCATTGCTCGAGAAAACTTGCCGCGCTTTGGCATGGGCTGCTCGCCGACTAAGACAGTATATGTTGACTCACACGACTCTATTGATATCAAAAATGGATCCAGTCAAGTATATTTTTGAAAATCCATCACTTACCGGAAAGGTTACTAGGTGACAAATGATACTGATAGAGTATGACATCCAATACACTTCACAAAAAGCCATCAAGGGAAGTGTCTTGTCAGACTATCTTGCAGAGCAACCGATTGATGATTACCAACCTATGAGGTTTGACTTTCCTGATGAGGACATCATGTTTCTCAAATCGAAAGATTGAGAGGAACCACTCCCGGAGGAGGGGCCTGACCCTGAATCCAAATGGGTTATGATGTTTGATGGGGCGGTCCACGTCAATGGTCGCGGAGTTGGTATAGTGTTGATCACACCGGAAGGGGGTTCATATGCCATTTGGTGCCAGAATAACTTTTCCCTGCACCAACAATGAAGCCGAATACGAAGCTTGTATCCTAAGACTTGAGGAAGCCGTCAATATACAGATTAAAACCCTGGATGTATACGGGGATTCAGCTTTGGTCATCAATCAAACCAACGGGAAATGGTATACACCTCAGCCTCATCTGGTTCCTTACAGAGACTACACGAGAAGATTGTTAATTTTCTTTTGAAGAAAACCAATTTGCTGATGCTTTGTTTACCTTGTCTTCGATGATTAAGGTGCTATGCTGGAACTACGTACCCATAATTGACGTATCTCGATCAGAGACGAATGAAGAAAGCATTTGGTCAGAAAGTGCGCCCTCGGGGGTATCAAGTCGGTGAATTGGTACTCAAAATATTTCTTCCTCCCAACACAGATCACAGGGGCAAATGGACACCGAACTATGAGGGTCCGTACGTGGTTAAAAGGATTTTCTATGGCGGAGTTTTGATGCTAACAACCATGAATGGCGAAGGATTTCCGTCCCCTATTAACTCAGACGCAGTTAAAAAAAAATATACTTCGCATAAAATAGACCCGCTGGACGATAAAAAGAATAGTCCGGGCAAAAAAAGGGCATCCCGACGAACCAAAAAAAAAAGAGAATAAAGAGGTTCGGGCAAAAATTAGGGATATAAAAAAAGAGTACACCCGGTGAGTCGAAAACCCAAAAGGGCGGCTCAGGCAAAAATGGGTATCCCGAGGGATTGAAAACCCGAAAAGGGGGCGATCCAGGCAAAAGTTAGGGAATAAGCGAATGACTGTGATCTGAGTTCATCAGTGTTATATCACCGTTTCATTCAATCCGGCAATCTTCGAAGGTTAAAGATCGACTAATCATCCACTTCAGAAAGCAAGATGAGCAGAGCGTCTTGAGGACATACGAGTCATAGCAGAGTCGAAACTCAGTGGGACCCCGTATCCCCGTTGTCATTAGGATAGTTCTCTTTTTATAGCGATCACCTCTTTTCAGGGATCAGCTTCCTGATACCCTCGCCTATTCCTGGCACAAATTTTCTCCCCATTAAGAGTCGAATAATTCAGTTAAAGAGCCTCTTTATTTTTCATTTATCAGTTTGTTTGCAAAAATGTCCGAATTTTTGATAAAACATATTGCATATGAACATAATGGTGGCTTTTGCAGATGATTTGCACAGGAAAACATTTAAAATTGCTTTGAATGTGCTTAATCCCGAACGGTGAATTCAAACCGAGTAATTCCCCCGAGGCATACGTGTATTTTTGGTTGCAGGTCACAGGAACCGGATGCCAAGTCATGAATCCTCATCCCCAAGCGGTTGACAAAGTCTCTCCTCAGCAGAGCATGTTCCCCAACAGAGTTGACAGTATCCAGACTGTCTATCCCCAGTAGAGTTGACAGTATCCAGACTATATATCCCCAGCGGAGTTGACAGTGTCAGACTGTATCTTCCTAGCAACAGCGGAGTGGTTGCATAACCAACAGATGAGAGGGTGGCGTTCCCAGTGTTCATCTCATTCCCCAGCAGATTATTTTTAACAAATTTGTTAATCCCCAGCTTGAGGGCGATTAGCAAGTTCATATCCCCAGCAAAGGCCGTTTCCTACGACATTTCCCCAAGAAGTGTTTTCCCCACAGACTCTCCTCACAGAGCCTCGCCGAACAAAGTTTCCATAGTTGATACTCCCCCCGCAAGGTCAACTTTTCAAGCAACCAATTTATTTTTGGTGGCTCATTGGTCCCGGCAGACGGATCATTCCCCACAGAGCATTCAAGGATTGATACAACGATCTGTTCCCTACCGGAGTTTTCTTCCCCAAGCAGATTTCTTTTTACACCATGCATAACATTTGCATTTGCATGCATATCATATCAAGCATACACATAAGCTGATAAACAGGTTCTTCCAAGCAGACTGAAGAATTACTTTACAACCAAGGTCATGAGATCCAGCCAGAGGATCAAGCGTGAGTGATCCAGCCTGAGGATCGTTTTGAAGATTCAGCCTGAGAATCGTTTTCCAGTGATCCAGCCTGAGGGTCATTTTGAAGATTCAGCCTGAGAATCGTTTTCCAGTGATCCAGCCTGAGGGTCATTTTGAAGATTCAGCCTGAGAATCGTGTTCCAGTGATCCGGCCCGAGGTTCATTTTGAAGATTCAGCCTGAGAATCGTGTTCCAGTGATCCAGCCTGAAGGTCATTTTGAAGATTCAGCCTGAGAATCGTGTTCCAGTGATCCAGCCTGAGGGTCATTTCAAAGATTCAGCCTGAGAATCGTGTTCCAGTGATCCAGCCTGAGGGTCATTTCGAAGATTCAGCCTGAGAATCGTGTTCCAGTGAGCCAGCCTAAGGCTCAATTTGAAGATTCCCCAGTGAAGTCGCCTACAAGCTTTATTTCCCCAGCAAGCCCAAGTCTAATTGAGGAGTCGTTACAACATGTTCTAGCCCGAAGAATATGTACGAAGCCCAAAAGTGGAATATTCTCGAAGCTGCATATCTAATATGAAGGTTGGGTGTAGATTTCAAAAGGGGGTCAACCAGCGCATGCCTCAGATGCGGGATCCTAATGACGGGAATTTATCATCAAAATAATCCAGATCTAGCCAGAAGATCGAAGTAGATTCAGCCAGAGAATCGAAACAAAGAAGATCTAGCCAGAAGATCGAAAATCGCAACAATTCAGATCTAGCCAGAAGATCGAAGTAGATTCAGCCAGAGAATCAAAGGAAATAGATTCAGCCAGAGAATCGAAACGGAGGAGATCTAGCCAGAAGATCGAAGAAGATCTAGCCAGAAGATCAAAATCGTATCCAGCCCGAGGATCAAAATTAATATCCAACCAGAGGACTAAATTGAGTATAGGTTCAGCCAGAGGATCGAAACTCCAGATTAAGCCAGAGGATCGGAAGAAAAATAAACAGCACGGTGTATTTCCGCGTTTTTGTGGTGTTCTCGGAGCGCAAATTTTCGGTCTGTCTTTGGTATTCAATCACAGTTCACCCCGTTTGTCTGATAAGCTGTTTGCTTTCATCCTACTCGGTTTAACTGATGATTGAATAGGGGCAGTTGTAACACCCCAAAATTTGCCCTCCTCATTCATGCATTCATTTAGCATTTCATATTGCATTTCATCATGTCAATCAGAATTAGATCCGAAAAAAAAAACGAAAATAAATAAAAAACGAAAATAAATAAATAAATATTTTTTTACAAAATAAAATAAAATAATAATAATAATAATAAAAAAATAAATAAAATATAATAAAAAATTTTGGACTTGGGTCTCTCTCATTTGAGCCCACAAAACCATGAAATTCAGTCTATAAATACCAAGGCTTCACTTGAGAAAAAAGAAGAGAAGCAAAATACTCTGAGGTTTCCTTGGAACAAAACCCTGGACAAAACCTGAAGAGAAACCTGACAGAGAACTCAGAGCAGCCTCCAAACCCTGAAGGGCCTCATGGGTGCAACTCAATTTCAATCAAGCTCTCCAATCAGGTTTGCCCTATTCCCATTATTTTACGCCTTCAATTTGAATGTTCTAAATGTGTGATGTATTATGAATGGGTGAAACCTATACCTTGAATGTTTAATCACATGATTTCTGAAGTGTATGCCACAGGGTTTGAGGTTTCTGAAACCATATTGTTATCCATGAAAAAAATGCTTATGGTGTTTCACTAACCCTTTTGTTGAGTTTTTGTGAGGGCTCACATGACTTTTGCAGGGATAACTTGCGTGGTTTCCCACTTTATTTGTGGGATAACCCCTGGAGGTTCATTCCGATTACCTGTACTGACCCACTTTCTTTGATGATGTTAGCTTGGAAGGATCTCAGGGTTTCCCATTCCTCTAATTGTTGTTACTTCGGATCTTTATCCGCGTGGTGCTTTTACATTTTTCCCGCATTTTACTGCTTTCCTAGCTCGAAGACCTCGATAGGAGGCAATGTTTTTGTGTTTACTTTATGCAGGTTCCTTTGTCCAGGGTTAAGAGCTATGAGGTCTTATCCTCATTACCCTTTTGCATGCGCGTTCCTACAATGCAAACAAACCCTTCATTGATTTTTCTTCTCCATAACACACGTTTACTCCTTCTACTACAGGCGAGTAAGTCTCCAAAGGTCGAGCATCCGGTAGATTGCGTAGTGACGTCGTTCGTCCAAAACCCAATCCACAACCCCGTAGTTAGCCGAACTACAGCTTGCTCTGATTCTCATTCCAGATGAGATACGTAGGCATAAGACGCGATGTCTTAGCGAGCACACATCCCCCAACCCATAGGTCAGCCGAGCTACAAAGACTCTGATTCTCATATTCAGGTGAGATACGTATGCAGTGGATGCGACATCCGCGCGAGTCATTTTCATTTAACCCTTTTTTTTGGTAAACAGCACAAGATAAACTCACACCCTTTAGACGAAAACTACAAAAGTGGATCCCGTAGAGTACTACGGATGCGTAGGGGTGCTAATAGCTTCCCTTCGCATAACCGACTCCCGAACCCAAGATTTGGTTGCGAGACCCCGTCTTGTCCTTTCCTTTTTCAGGTTTACTTCGAGCGTTTCCTTTCCCTCCTTTGGGATGAATAACGCACGGTGGCGACTCTTCTGTCTTTTTCTTTCGCCGGTTGTTTTTTTTGCGCACTGTATTTTTCAGGTTGCGACAGGTGGTATACACCATTATCACCATGAGAATAACTTATGACACTTTGCATAACATTCTATATAGTATTCTCATAGAGGGTCAATCCAGTATAAATATTACTCTTAATATTCATACCTATGTTTAAGACTTGATAACTCCTTATCCATGATCCATGAGATGTGATCATCAGTCTATATACATAATAGTCTTAATGCTTTAATGTTATCCCATTTCACAATAAGGCTCGACTATGGATACTTTAAGAATAATGTCCTTATGTTTAATGTGATCTCATGATTAAGTCACACTTGATACATTAAACGGACTAGCTATTCTAGGGACTTTATTAAACAACCATAATAAAGAAAAAGCCTTTTATTATTAATAAATAATTCGATACAAGTACCAAAAGTATTGGCCTCTAGGGCTTACACCAACATCCATGGCCTTCCTAACAAGAATTTATAGGCCGGGTGGATATCCATTACCTGGAAAGTAATTTGGAAATCACTCGGACTTATCTTCATTGGAAGGTCCACTTCACCAATGACAGTTTTACGAGAATCATCGAATGCTTTGACAATTACTTCGTTGTACCTCATTGGGACACCTTGATAAGAGAGTCTTGATAAAGTTGATTTTGGTAACACATTCAAAGATGACCCAGTGTCAACCAAAATATTCTACAGAGCGTCCTCCTTGCAATTCATAGAAATGTGCAGCGCCAAGTTGTGATTTCTGCCTTCCCCAGGAAGCTCTTCATCATAAAAACTCAAGTTATTACAAGAAGTTATGTTGGAAACTACATGGTCAAACTGATCCACTGTCACATCATGCTCAACATAAGCCTGTTCCAACACTTTCTGCAATGCTTCTCTATGCGCTTCGAAATTCATTAGCAGTGACAGCATGAAGATCTTTGACGGTGTTTGAAGCAGCTGCTCCATAACATTGAATTCACTTCTCTTGATCAACTTTAGCACTTCATCATCATTGTTGGTCTTCAATTTGTTGGATTCACCAGACTGACACATTAGAGCACTAACCGGATTCACTTCTGGAATCTATGCTTTCTTACTTGCTGAAACATCTTCCACAATCTTCGGAAACACTGGACTGAATACATGACCGCTACGGGTCACCTTTGCTATATTTGCAATGTTTACCACGAAGTCTGTAATTGGTAGAGGAACCTCTTGACCATCTTCAATCATGGTGGCATTATATTGACATGACACAACTTTATCGGATGCATAAGGGACAAGGCCCGCTAACCGTATAACCAATAGTGATATCGGTCTATTAACATTATTACTGTTGCTACTATCAAACTGGATAACTACCCGCTCAGGGGTCTTAAACACTGGTACAATAACATTCACATCTCCCATATCCCTCGACTGTTGAATCTAGATTACATTCTCATTCATCAACTTCTGGATATCCCTCTTGATGACCATACATCCACGGGGGTTCATGCTACAGATGACACAACCAACATGGTCATGTTCACAGTCACTGATTAAGCACAAAGTCTTATGTATCTCCACCAGAGATCTTCGGATTGGCTTTTACGTTCGGTGCTCTATCCTCAAAAGCGTTACCATGAGCAGGCAACAAATTGGCTTTTACGTTCGGTGCTCTATCCTCAAAGAACACCATACCATTCTTCACAAGCTTTTGAACCTCATATTTCAATGGATATCAGCTCTCTATGTCATATCCAGGGGCTCCCTGGTGAAAAGCACAATGAAGATCAGGCTTGAACTACCATGGTAGTGGCTCAGGAATTTGCGGAGGATTTCTTGGTTGAATGAGATTTTTAAGGACCAATGATGGGTACAATTCTGCATATGTCATAGGAATATGGTCAAAGGAAACCTTCTTCCTCTCGAAGTTTTGTTGATGATTATTATTGTTGTTGTTGTTGATTCTTTGTTGCAATTGTTGTTGATGTTGTTGTTGAATTGGAACTGATTGATTGTTGGAATTGTTGGAAAACACTAGAATTACTAAGGAAACTTGATGCTGATGTTGACGAGGTTGAGAACTCTTTCTGACATGAGGCCTCCTCTACCTCCCCACTGACACTGAATTAGTTTCTCCTTCCTTCCTCTTGGAGAAACTTCCACCATATTTCTTCCTGGATGATGCTTTTTCTTCTTTAGATAGACGTCCTTCACGGACTCCTTCTACTAGCCTCATCCCCATGTTTACCATTTCGGTAAAATCATTGGGGGCACTTGCAATCATACGTTCGTAATAAAACGAACTCATCATCTTCAAGAAGATCTTTGTCATTTCTTTCTCTTCAAGAGGTGGACTTATCTGGGCGATAAGCTCTCTTCATCTCTGGGCATACTCTTTGAATGTTTTCTTATCTTTCTGAGACATAGACCTTAATTGGTCTCTATCGGGCATCATATCCACGTTATACTTATATTGCTTGACAAAGGCCTCACCTAAGTCATTGAAAGTACGGATGCTTGCACTGTCCAGACCTATATACCACCTTAAAGCAGCTCCAATTAAACTGTCTTGGAAATAGTGAATCAATAACTGATCATTATCAGCCTGAGTAGACATTTTTCTGGCGTACATCACAAGATGGCATAGTGAGAAAGTATTCCCTTTGTACTTTTCAAAGTCGGGGACCTTGAATTTCAACGGGATCTTAACATTGGGGACCAAGCAGAGTTCAACGACACTCTTCCCAAACAAGTCTTTTCCTCTCAGAGTCTTCAACTCTTTACGCAGCTCAAAGAATTGATCTTTCATCTCATCCATCTTCTCATACACATCTGGACCCTCAGACGGCTCAGAGTGGTACATAGTGTCCTCAACACGAGGAAAAGTGTGAATAATAGGATGAGGTACTGAAATGACCGGGCTAGATGCCGACAGAGAAACAAAGGCGGGTGCATACCCTTCTGGCATAAAGTTTGATGACATTCCCCAAGGGAACCCAACTGGCATATAAGGAATAGATTGACTGGAAGCAGCAACATAAATAGTTGAGGTAGCAACCTTAGAAATAACAGTCCTCTGGGGAGGAGTTGCAGGAGTTGGTGATGATTGGTTCTGGTTAGCAATCACAGATTCCATCATAGCCGTTAATATGGAAATCTCACCCTTCAGCTCTCGGTTCTCTTGCTCTAGATGCTCAATGATCTTCAGTTGATTAGCGCGAGTGTTATAGAGGTGAGTCAACTTGGCTGATGCACAAAAGAAGAACTGATAAGACATCTGGAGACAGAAACCTGTTATGCAAATGATGCATGAAATGCAATGTTTTGATTGTTTTTAATTTCAAGGAACATACGAAGTCCTGTTTGCAAATATATATTCAAATAATAACAATTTGATTGATCACAAAATCTCTTTTTATTCATAAAATTTGGAAGGCTTATATTGAGTATAATTTCAGAAACAAAAATACAAATACAAGAGAAAAGGAAACTATCATCCTAAGGATCCCTTAGTAACTGCACTAGATGACTTGGCTATGGGTGCATACTTCATTCGGATGCGTCGAATCTCGGACTCAAAGGATGTCTTCATCCGAGTTTTCTCAAGAACTAGCTAATCAACAATCTTCTTCCAAGCACCGAAAGGCTGAGGCATACTAGAGGAAGGCAAACCCTTTGGCTCTCTTTGTCTCTTTATTGCTCGGTCTTCAAGAATATCAATAAGCGCATCCTTGTCTTTCGACTCAAGTTGCAACTCTTCATGCTTTTGGCTCAAAGCATGGAACCGTTCTTCCCACATATCTTTCTCTTGCTTCATCTTGGTGAGTACGTCTTCCAACTCCTGTATGTCTTGGTTAGGGAGAGTTGATGGCTCAGCCATAACCATAGACATAGGTCTTTCACAAGCATACAACATCTTCAACTCCAAAGCTCTCTTCTTCACCCAAATAGTGTAAGCTTCCAAAGCTACACAGTTGCATGGACCAAGCTCAGATCTTCCTTTCCTATACACATTATACCAAGCATGCATCATCCTCTGCTTCAAATATTGGGGATCTTTACCCTCTTGATAGAATAGATCTCTAATTGAGTGTTATTAGGTTTATCTCTCAAGGGGAACCCAAGTTGACTACGAGCCAAAGCAGGGTTGTAGTTGATTCCTCCTTCTGTACCAATGAGAGGAACATTAGAGAACTCACCACAACTATCAATAATGTCCAAGCTACTCAATGCAGAATCATACCAAACAATATCATCATTAGTGAGGGACATAAGTCTCTGAGACCACCGTAAACATTGTCGGTTTTCCACGAAAGCAGTTCTCGGAGGCAAGTGTGAAATAAACCACTTGTACAGGAGAGGAACACATCACACAATAGCACCATCACCTTTAGAATTCCTCAAATGCAAAGAGAAATACATGTCACCCAAATGAGTAGGAACATGATTTCGAATCAAGAAGATTCTAATGGTGTTAACATCAGTAAAATCGTCAATGTTAGGGAACAAAGCTAAACCATAGATGAGTAATACAAAGATGGCTTCAAAAGCATCCATACTACCGGCTTGAGCAAAGACAGTAGATTTACCAATGAGGAACTCAAAAGTCAACCCAAGAATACCTCCTTTTTAAATCAAATGAGCATCAATCTCAGATTTCTTCAGATGAAGAGCTTCAGCTATGACATGAGATATGGGAATCTCCTATAATCCACTGAAAGGTATCTTGTCAAATACGGGTATTCCCAAGATATGGGCATACTCCTCTAACATAGGCACAAGCTGATAATTGGGAAAAGTGAAGCATCGGTAGATAGGATATTAGAACTGAACCAAAACACTCAGAAGTCCTTTAACCACATCAGTAGATAATACAGACAAAAGCTTTCCATGACGTTGCTTGAAGTCCAAGGGATCTAATACAAAGGATAACAACTTCCTTAACTCTTTCAAATCAGGACACCTGAAACTATACTTCTTTGTGTTCCTTCATCCACAATCCATGGTTTGAAAATATTTGTAAATAAAACCTTAGTTCCTTGAAATTTTACTTTTTTTGTGATGAATGTTATGGTGCGCATGTATGCATGAATGCAACAATCACAAACAAGGGATCACACACAAGGAAAACACAAACAAAGATCAAGGGATGGATCAAGTCATCATCAAGATCAATCGTCCATTTTGGTGGATTATGGTTTTCACCTTATCAACGCCCAAGTTCCATTGATATTGACAAGACTTGATCGAATCAACCAATAATCAAAGGGTTTGTTGTGAGTCACGAGCATGGAGTCAGGTTAAGAACCACCCCAAAGGAGTTTACTAAGGATAAAAACCTGTAGATCATGTTCTAAAAAGTTCCCATAGTCTTAATCCCATCTATCAGATATTATAAGTTAGGATGACTGACTCATCAACCCATAATATTCTCAAGAGAAACTCGTCTGAGTGTAGTATCGCATAACAACTGTGATCAGGTCTACACCTGAACAGTCTCTGCACTACATCCTAAATAGGCCAAGTTGGGTTAAATGTTCTACGGTCCTCGTTTTCTCGGACCCCAAATCAGAGAAAGTAATGCCTATCCACAAATAACTTGTGTGACATCAATAACTCCAAAGAGGTCTCTACTAAGTAGATGAGTCTCAAGCCAACTTGTTAAGGACTACTCCACACAAGTTGAACATGACTATACCATCCTCCTATCTTAATTGAACTCAAGTTTGGGTTAGAACTTATCTCACTATACAGAGATCACCAAGCACAACAGACATATTATATCACACAAATAAAATATACAAACATCAAATATACAAATATATACACATAAAAAAGTAGGCTAAATCCACTGAGGACTACTCCCCAACATAGTCACCATTTAATTTATGTAGCGGTAAATTCATGACCATCAAGCTATGGATAAGCTTAACGTCAATAAAACCAGAGTCGCCACCGCGCTTTTATTGTTTCCACAGAAATAGAGAAAAGTATGAATAAAACCCAAAGATAAGAAGTTTTCAAATCAAAACTAATAAAATGCCAGAGATTATAGGTAACGGAGTTGGTTACACAGAGGGAAGGTGTTAGCACCCAAAGTGTCCTAGGTACTCCTAGGGAGCCATTTTTTATGTGTGCATATGTGTTTGGTATAAAAAATGTTTGAGAAAAATAGAGTGTGGGGATGAGAAAAAATAATTCATTGATTATATTTTTGTGTTTGACAAGACCTTCGGTCTTGTGCCTACGTTCCAACATAAAAATGAGGGATCAAAACCTCGTAGTTTGTGGTAAAAATTTCAAATAAGTTGGTGAATTTCTTTTAACAAAATTTTAAATGAAAAGGCACAAAGGGTCAAAATTTTGAATGAAGTTGTTAGTTCTTTTTGTCTTTTGAAATTTTAAGTCAATATGATTAAGTTTATTTACAAGTTTGATTTAAGAAAATAAGTTAAAAAATTCAATGACATAAGACCAAAGTTTCTAATTATTAAAACAAAGTCTAAGTTTGAAATCACAAGCAAATAAATGTTTTGAAAAAGGGGAGAGATTTTGGAATTTAAGAAGTGGGAAGAGATGAAGCGACTATCCTAAGCATAAAATTAAAAGTTGAAAGTTGAAAAGATCTGATCAATAGGATGCAATCCAACAGACAAGAATGTCGTATAGGAACCCATTTTCCTTTCGACTTTAATCAAGCAATAATCAGTAAGCAATGAACACTATCCATACATCATGAAGATCAAGACATCAAATAAAGACAGCCACATCCAAGTAAGCAATTTCCATAGCTAGCAGTCTTTTTTTTCTTTCAATGTATCAGATGAAATATTCTTTGATCAACTCAGAGCAAAGCATCAGACACAAGATCAAAATAACAATTAAACACAAAGATAGAGTAGCAGATGAATTCAAACAAATCCCAATGCTTGTATCAGATGAAATCACACTTCTCAATAGCCCAGTCTCAGAATGTTGGCATTGGCCAAGTCCTTATTGCACAGGGAATGTTGCCTAATCCTAAGTCCAAAAGTTCAGATCAAGTTCAACAGTCCAACAAATGTTTTTTAGTGTTTCTGTTGTTATGAAGTATTTTAAGGTCCTAAGACCACAAAAAAAATCAAAACACACAAACAAATATATACAAATCACAGAGTATGGCTCAAGTGAGCAAAGTGAAAATGACATAAATATAAACAAGTTATATGAAATGTAAATGACAATAAATGATAAATGACTGAAATTTAAATTGCATAAAGTAAATAACTTAAAAGTAAAGCAATATTAACAAGAGTTAGTCAAATGTTAGTCAAGTGTTAGTGGTGATTTTTAATTAATTAAGTCATTCTTTGGAGAACACTCAAACATTCATTAACAAGTATGAACCCTTAAACCAAGACATCTTCCATGAGAAGGACTCCAACTTGGATAATTCAACAAGTATGGCACTAGCTCTTATGAAAGGAAAAAAGGTCAAGTTTCCACACAATACCATGAAGAATGAGAGACTTACAATCTCACTTACTAGAATGCTATGTCTTGAGGGTCAAATTTAGCTCTATGTTAAGCAATCGTAATTGGACTTATGTAGAAGTCACAACTATCTGAGCTCGGGCAATAAAAACTTAGGTGTTAATGCATGTTAGAGATTTGGTATGAAGAACCAAACTCCTAAAACATACCACACACTAAAAGAAAAGATCAAGAGGGAGAGACCTATCTCAGTCATACTTGTATTGATTCATCTGAGACAAGGTCATTGATGAACCAATTAGCCTTTAGACATTAGAGATTTCATTGGTGAAATGAGAGAATGAGGAAGAATAGGGATGAAGATGAAGAGGGAGGGGAAGATAGAAACACAAATTGACCAAGGGAGGAATTTCATCAAATCAAAACCATCTATTCATTTTGGAAGATGAAATGTACATTTCATCAATCCCCTAAATCTAATGGTTTTGATTCAACAAAAGTCAAATCAATCTTGACCAATGCCCAAACAGAAAGTCAAACAATCACAAGACCATAAAAATGGCTTAACAACATTTTTAAATATTTAATCAATTAATAAACAATTTAAAAATGAATTAAAATACATTTTAATTTGGCTCAAATGGTTTAAACAACCGATAAAAACATTTCATCACATGGTGGCTTAAAAAAGGCTCAGAGTTTTTGCAAACAAGTGTCTCAGTATGTAATCATTTGACTAATAAACGAAATCCTAAAGAAAACAAATTATAGAAAATAACAATTGTACGGATATTCTCATAAGAAAGAAAAAGTAAATAATTGATTATTTGCCTCAAACCTTACTTGCTGAGGTATCTAGAGTTTGAATATAATTCAGTTGGCTATCTCTTTTCATCTTTAACTATCTATCTGCACCTAAATTTTTTATAATGATCAACTATTTTCTTTCATTCTTTTAAGGTAATTTGTTTCATGTTGCTTTTTCAATTTCTCATTGATAAGGTAACACAACATTAATCGAAATAAACAACAACAACAAATTCATTCATTAAATAAAACAACAATCCAACTCACAAACAGGAAAAATAAAAAGACAAAACGAAAGAAAAGCAAATAACATGAATAAGTGGGTTACCTCCCACAGAACACTTATTTAATATTCCTAACTTTACCATTTGATTCTCTAATCATGCACTTCCTTCGAACTAGTATTTTGTATCAAATTAATTTGAAATCAAGCTTAATCTTATGCATGTATTTAATTTCATTCTTTCCTTTAATTCTAGCGTGTTCCATCTACGTGTCCTCTTATTCTTTCTTAATATTTTTTTAAGCTTCTCTTTCACTAAATCAGATAAAAAAACTATAAATTAAATTAGATTAGAATGTCGCAATAGTTTTTTCAAAAAAACACGCTTTAAATGATGATGTAGCTTTTAGACATGAAACACACTTTTTTTTTTTAAATTTTTAAATCATACTTCAACAATATTTAATCACAATATAATTTTTTATTTTTTTTATATGATTTTATAAAAGATATTGAGTAAAGTCGAGTTCTCTGTCTTTCTTTATCCTTTGTATCACCACAAAGCCCCTTTGAAAAATTAAAATATCAATCTATACCATACAGTAAAATTCATGCAAGTTACTTAAGTTACCATTAATTGGTGAATAATGGTATGGTATAATAATTGATCTAAGAATATCATTTCTGATAAAATAAATATCAATCATTTAAAAAATTTCTAAAGAAATATATAACTATTTTCTAAAATTATAAAATAATATTAAACATATATTATTTAATAATAAAATCTCTGGATTTTGAATGAACAAACTAAAAAAAACTTGAATGCAACACACTCTCACTCCCACTTCCCCCTCTCTGCATTTCCCGCAAACAACAAGAAACCTTATCTTATCGCCAAAATGTTCATCATCCGCCGTTTCCAGAAACCTCCTCCCCCCACCGCCGAAGACCCAACAGCCAATTCCGATTCCGACTCATCCTCCTCCCCCGACTCAGACCCTCTGGATGAAGCCGAAATCGAAGCCTACCTCAACGCCTACCGCATCCAAAAAACCGAGGAGTCAGCTGCCGACTCCGATTCCGACTCAGCCGCAAACTACAAAGACACAATGGAAGCTTTACAATCCGCTCCGGCGAAGAAAATATTAGAAAGAAACGCCCGTTTGGCTGCTGACAATTTCAATCCATTTGATTTCCCTCCGGATAACGAGGATTGGAGAGAGGAAGATTTGAGAGAGCTTTGGGATAGTGGGAATAATGCCATTACTGGTACTGGTTGGGACCTTAATTTGACTCCTCCAGATGATTGGACTCATGTCCTGACACAGCTTGACGACGGGAAAGATCTTCCTATTGCTCCTTTTTATCTTCCTTATAGGAAACCTATTCCACCAATTCCTAATAATAATAATATTTCTATTAAAGGTCCTGAGGGTGTTATTGAAGAATTTGATAGGATTGAAGAGTTTCTCAAATGGGTTAGCTATGTTTTTGAAGATGGTACCACGTATGTCAAAATTTATTTTTATATTTCTGTGACAATGCTCCTTTTGTTTGTTATTTATGAATGTTCTGTGATGGTAATTTTTTAGATATGAAGGGACTGTTTGGGATGATGTTGCTCAAGGAAAAGGTGTTTATTCAACTCAAGATGGATTTGTCAGGTTTGTCTTTGCTCCATTGCTAAATATGCGATACAAGCCGTCTGATCTTGCTTGGATGGTGGTGATTTTACTGACTGACTGTGGAAAATATGTGATAAGTTGTCTTGGTTCCTCATTCTAAAGCCAATTGGGCTTGATTTACAAACAAACTACTGACAAACAGATGACTTGAATATTTGGTAGAGGTGGCAAACCAAGCTTTTGGTGTTGGAAGAGGCTTTGATTTTGTATGAGTGAAACTTAGTTAGAGGGAAGGACGAAAAATGAAATCGAGAATATTAATTTAACTGTGGTGTCTAGTGTATTCTACATATCACTTGGAGAGGTTATGTAATCAACCAATGCATAAAAAAGAGTTACATTATTTTAAATGAATTACATCTGAAAATAAGTTGAATAACTGTCTTTGAATTGGAAAACCGCACATTATACAAAACTACGGGTGCAGAGGAAGAGTCATTACTTTTTCCTTTTGAGGATATAATGCATAAGATGGTCATGTTTTCTGTGGTTTTCATCATATCTTTGTATGTCAGTACATCATGCAACTCTTTCTTGGCACGGGTATTTCACAATGTATTTTTTTCTCATAGGTATGAAGGTGAATGGGTTCGAAACGACCCAGAGGGTCATGGTGTTGTTGAAGTTGAAATACCTGCAATAGAACCTGTTCCTGGATCCGGGTATGCATCTCTGAAGTCTTAGATTGTGCCGTAGTTTGAAATTACATTAAATTGCTTGTAAACAAAACCTTGACTGCTTTTATGTCCTTAGGCTTGAAGAAGATATGCGAGATGAGGGGAAGATTATAAAAAGGGATTTTATGTCCCCACAAGAGAGAGAATGGCTTCGTAAGGATATTGAAGATAGTTATCGTCTTGCAAATGGACGACACGACACCCCCTATCATGAGAGGGATGCATGGGTTAAGGAATTTGGAGAAAAGCCGTAAGTTCAATTATAGATTCTTGCTTTAGACATCACACATGTTGCATTGTCTCTTGTTTGCTTCTCTCTGATACATTGTTACGGGTCTGAAAAATAGTTTATATTTTTGTGCCCAGGGAAAAAGGTCGCTATCGTTATGCTGGTCAGTGGAAGCATGGGAAGATGCATGGATGTGGTGTATATGAATTTAACGAGCGCATCATATATGTAGGTCCATGGATCATCTATAGTTTTTGTCAACTGTTAACCCCAATCAACAACTTCCTTATTTTTCATATTTTACAAAAAAAGGGGAAGATGAAGCTGGACTTTTAAGATGAAAAATAAAGATTTAATTTATATACTCTTTCATTTTACATGTCAATTAATTATAAGAGTCATTAAAAGCATTAAACTACAATCATATACATGATTGCTTCTAATCTGTTGACAGTGTAAAACTTTGTACACTAACAGTGTTAAAATAAACTAAATATAATTGCAAAGAATAATATGATTTCCTTTAACTTTCTGACAATATAAAAATTTTAGCTCGATATGTTACAATTTTAAGTTTAAGATGTCCCATCTGTATTATTTATTTGGTTGAACCTTGCTACTAAATACGAATGTTGGGAAATGCTAGTCATCTTCAACATAAGGAAAAATTCATTTTCATCTTACTTGGTTCACGCAGAAGCCCTATTTTCTTGCATACTTACATTATCTGTGCATGTACAGGGTAGATTTTATTTTGGAGAAATATTGGATGATGATGAGGGGTGTGATGACGAAACTTCAGCGGTATTAAATACTCTTCACCTATGAAAATAATAAAATAATATTTGATAATCTAAGAGGTGTGGCAATATCTCATTCTCTGACACTGTCAATTTCAGCTGCATGCTGGTATAGCCGAAGTTGCTGCTGCAAAGGCTCGCATGTTTGTGAACAAGCCTGATGGAAGTATGATGATGTTTTTTCCAATACAAAATTTTATATTGAAAACCTTACATTCATGTTTATTTTGGTCCTGACTTTCCTTTTGTCTGTTTATAGATCCATTCATTAGCATGTACTATAAATTAAGGTATAAAGGTTATATTCCACAATCATCTTCTTCCTCCCCCATCTCCTCACCATTTAAACTTTTCAATACCAGTTAAGATTTAAGAACACTCATCATCCAGTGTTCTTTTCCAGTTTGTGGCTAAGTCATGCTATAAAGACCAATTAGAACTTCACATCATATTTATAAATACCACAGGTATCATGGCTGCAACTGGAAATAGGAGATAAAAACCTATTCACCCTCGATTTCGAGGGATATATATATATATATATATGATATTGGCAATTGCTTTGTTCTGCATGTTTCCTACACCTCAACTCAGTTTTCAAGCTAGTCCTTTTTGTTACTCATGGTTCTTGCCTTTTGAAAGGAATGTGAGGGAAGATTTGGGCCAATCGTTGGTTAATGAGGGGACTAGGCCCAATGAGTGGGAAGTTTACGATAGGAAACGTTACAAGGGAAGAAAAGTTGCTGAGCTGGCAATATGGGTATGGCATGTTGAGTTAGTTATATAGTTTGGGAAAGGGAGAGAGGGTGAAGTAGAAAATAACTTCTGTTATAGAAAGAGAGTGATCACCAAGATATTCTTGGCCAGGGAAGCCTTTTTTATTAGCTTTGAGGACTGATATAATATCCTTCTGTCAGAATTTTCATTTCCATTTCTGTTATTATTCTTCAGGTTGAATACAAATTACAGATATTATTCATCATTTTCTGCTCTTAGCTCTATTACCTTTGGTCTACCTCTGTCCTGTAGCAGTATTGTTCACCCTTTTCGGTTTTCTGTTTTCTGTTAGGCATATATTTTTTAATACCAATTGGCAATTATATATATGCTTTTATAGTTTAGTATTCATTTTAGGATTTATACATTAATGATTTAACTTGTATATAAAGTCCTAGGTATAGAAGCCATGCTACTACCCTTATCTCACGATAATGGTTGAGTTCGCCGTTCCATGCTGCTTCCTGGATGCTGGGATGGATTCATACAGGGATAACCAGGGGTTAGGGCCCCTCTCCCCAATACAATTTGTTCTATAAAAAATATATTGTTATAGATTATTTATAAGAAATTAAATAATGTATACAAATGACATTAACATGTAAATACTAGTAATCATTTGAGAAAAAAAGTAATTGAATATATCTACATATGTTGGTGCTTCGTGAGTGTCTAACATGACATGTGTAACAACAAACATACTTTCAGTCTAAATTGTTTGTCCTAAATAGTATATAATACTATTATATATTATACCAACATCACGTGGTAGGTGCAGTAGATATTTAAGCCCCTTAATTATTTTATCGGAGATTCAATCTTTGATCACTGATTAACCCTTGAATTATAGATCATAGTTATATCGAGACATCAGTCTCCACAATGCTCTTCATTTTACAATGTTTTAAAATTAAATTTGTTCTAGCCCCTGATAGATAGATTTTTGGATCTGTTTCTACCTGGATGGAGGACTATGCATCAAATCGCAAATATGTAAAGGATCAGATTTACCACTTTACCATTTGACTCTCATCTCAACTATTAGAGATGGTTTATCATGCATGTTGATTATTGGTGTACTTATAGTCTTTCAGCTTTTATTGTATGGTTGAAAATTTATATCTTGTATGTTTCGAGACAAATCTCTCCTTGTTTCATTTTCCTGATTGGCACCATTCTGTTTTTAATCATGTTATTTTCCATTTATCATTTGCCATTTTGTTTGTGCAGTGGTAAGAGAAAAGAGAGGTCCACATAATGATCCACAGCATGCTTACTTGTACGAAGGAGAGGATGCATGGATGGCGCCTGGTTTCATTAACCAATTTTATGAAGTAAGGCTTACTGGAAAACCTTTACCATAGTGCATTGCTTATTTTCATTTTAAGCGAACGAAATTAGGCATGCATATGGTTCTGTTACATTACAGGTCCCTGATGACTGGAAAACATATGCACATGAAGTCGATCAGGAAAGAGAAGGGTGGTTGAACTCTTTCTATAAATCTCCTCTAAGGATACCTATGCCAGCTGAGTTGGAATACTGGTGGTCCAAAGGTATTTAGCACCCGTGTTACAGTTTTTTTTTTGTGAAAAATTTTATTTTAAAAAAAATCATTTTTTGAAGTTTTGATCCGTTTGTTACAGGTCTTAAAAATATTGAATTATTGAATATCAAAATCATTTTTTTATATTCTGTAAGAAACATGGCTTATTTTTTCTATTCTTCTGCATGAACAAGTACATAATTAGACACTAAGAGTTTGTTTTAAAAAAAATAATTATTCTTCCTCCAAATCCTTGACCAGAGGAGAATCACGAGCTTCCTGAATTTATCCTCATTAACAATGAACCCGAGCCTGATCCCGAAGACCCATCAAACCAAATATACACTGAGGATCCTCTCATCCTTCACACTCCAACCGGAAATATTATCAATTATGTCGAGGATGAGAAACATGGAATACGGATGTTCTGGCAACCCCCTTTGAAAAGAGACGAGAAGGTAGACCCGGAAAAGGCTGCGTTCCTTCCCCTTGGTTATGTTGAATTTTTCGGGATAGATAAGGAGGAAAAGAACATTGAAAAAGTATCCAAGCCGTGGTATGTAAAAGCGAGAGAATGGGCTGAAGCAAAGAAGAAAACTAGGGAAATGAAAAAGGAGGCAATTGAGAAACAACTTGAACTTATAGAAGCTGAAATATGTATGGAAGAAGCTATTGAGGATATGGAAGAGTTATTGCGCAGAAGAGAGAAAGAAGAGAAAATGAAGTCTGAATTGGGTTTGTCAGATGAAGATGATGCAGTATCTGTAGCCAAACAAGATGGAAAAGCTCGAGTAGATGTGGAAGAGGAAGATGAGGAAGAAGACGAGGATGATATTGCACCATCGAGTTTTGGGTCAATTGAGCCGGAACAAAAGACAGATCAGCAGAAGGAAAAACCTGGCAAACCACCCTTTTCTTCATCTTCGTTAGCATTTGCTTCTAGCAGCCTTATCTCTGCGGTGAGTTATGATTTTCTACTTTTCTTTTATGCATGTTTTATTTTAGGACTCTTTCATTATCTGTCTGCCTTTGATGAAACATGCAAAACCCTTATTCCAGTATTCAAAGAGGAAGTGTGTTTGGATGAGTCATTTTAATGAAGGAATGTAATGTTTTAACGGAATTTAAAATGATTTGGACAAAATTCATTGTTCGAATAAAAAAGATGAAGAATCATTTTAATGAAGTATGTTTGTTCAAGTTAAGTGTTATGATTTTGAAATGATACTTAAAATTAAAGAATTTCAAGTTCCTTTCATACTCCGTAGAATTGGAATGTCAACTTATTTAATGTTATTATTTCAAATTTTGCAAATTCTTCACTATTTTTCTCAAAATTTTAAAACCGACCCTCAAAATTTTCAAAAATTTGCAAAGTAGTCCTTAATTTTTAAATTTTACAAATTGATCCTTTAAAATTTAAGAATTGCAAATTAGTCTTTAGTTAATACTCTATTCAAAACAAAAGAATTTAAAAATAAATGGATTTCAATTGAATCATTTGAATTGCTTAGAATTTTAAATTCGTTAAAAATTTCCAATTACTTCATCCAAACAAACTCTAAGAGGTGTTATTTTAACACAAATTTGACAACAAATTTCACAAAAATTTATATGGTTAACACAGTTCAAATGCATCATGGTACACTTTTATGCTACCAATTTTTGTATTATTCTTTGATTCAACAATGTATCAAGTTAGCTTATAGGTCATTTGACTTTGTTGTGAACCCTTGCGTGTCTGTGTGTGTCGATTTTTCTCACAATTCAAATTTAAATAATCACACGAGGTATGATGAATAATATTCATTCATATTATTGTTATATTATTCATATTATTGTTATATTATTCATATTACTGAATGCTTGCATCGCTTTGCAAAGGAGCAAAACATATGTCCTGTTGGTCATCCTATTTGCACCTCATTTCTTGAACATTTTATTGTTATATATTTGGCTTGTCAGGTTCCATCCAAGCTGCAACAATCATTTACCTTCTGGAACAAGGTTGGACCAAAACCAGCTTTGGTTCCTCTGCAGCGCATTGATCGCACCAGCGAAGTTGCTTCAGTCAGTTTTCCTCTGGTGACAGGCCAAAAGGGTAGGTTGAATGCCACGGGTAAAACAAAGGAAAAAGTCGAGGCAAGAAGTTATTTAGGTGGGAAATTTCTTGAGGTATCCTCTATGTCTAAGACTCGATCATGTTATATGGCTTCTGCAAGTTCAAAGAGCAACTCAAAGGAGCAGAGAAGGAGTGGTAATGCGTGGTTGCATTCGGCACCAGAGAGGGATTTAGACAGCATACTATCTTTGAATTCAATTTCTTCAGTGAACAATTTTTATCCAGATACCCAAACTTGATTTCAAATTTAATTATTGATGGCCATTTTGATTGTTAATTAAGCCTTAGTGTACCAAAATATGAGCGAACATTGGTTCTGCCCCGGCATAGAGACGAAAGAAATTAGAACTGTGCTGTAATGTTTGTCTTTCAAAAATCTGAAAAGCATCTGCTGCTGAATACTTGCCTCCATTATCATTTTGCACCATGTTTCATTTTTTTACACAACTTTTAACACTGCTTGAGAGTTTAGGAGTTGAGAGCAGGGGGCAAAGACATTTGAAAAAAAGTGGATGAAGCGAAAATAATAGAATTGGGAGGGAAATATTTGGTAGAGTTTATTTTTTCTTCATAATACAGTCTTTTTAGTTTAGAACAACTCAAATATTGTATTGAAGGAACGTTTACGATTATATAAATAAATTCTTCAAATTCAATCTATATTATAATACTATTAATATTAAAATATATTAATAATAAATATTTATCTATTATTCTATATAAGAATACATTTAAAATAAAATTAAAAATTTAATTATTTTTCTCTCAACACCTCTTTCTCCAAAACTTTTCCATCTACTTTTCAATGCTCTCAGTTTGAGCTTAAAATTCCAACAAATATCTAATAGTGTGTTTGAATGAAGTATTTTAATAAAGGAAAGTAGTTTTTTTTAAGGGAATTTGAAATGATTTGATCAAAATTTATTGTTTAAATAGAAAATATGAAGAATTGTTAAAATAATATAAATTTATTATGTATTTTATTCACGTTGAATTTAAGAAATTTAAAATAACATAAAAAAGTAAAATTTCAAATTGTTTCTTTACTCTATATAATGTGTTAAATTATTTATTATTAACTTTTTATATTTTGCAAGATGGTTCTCATATTTTATGAAAATTTTAAATTCACACTCAAGATTTTTAAAAAACTGTAAATAAGTCCCTAATAATTTTCGAATTTTATAAATTGGTTCCTTCAAATTTTCAAAACTTATAAATTGGTCTCTATTTTTTATATTTTAAATTTGACCATTTTTTTTTAAAATTTATAAAAATATGACTCAAAGAATGAATCGTTTTAATACTACATTCAAACAAAAGAATTTAAAAGTGAATGAATTTCAATTGAATAATTTGAATTACTTAAAATTTTAAATTCCCTAGAAATTCTCAATTACCTCTTCCAAATACACTCTAACAGTTTGTGGGTAACCAAGATGTTATTGTTGTTGGCCCACTACACTTAGATGAAGGGAAATGCTCTTTTCACCTTGATGGTGCCTCCGATACATTTTGAAAACCCAAAAATATCTTCATGCATGCATCCGGAGATTCATCTTCGGACACACCAAAAAGTACATCAAATGCGTTTTTCTAATATTCACCCCAATTTTAAAAAAATGGTCCAGAGATGCATCTATGTATATTATTTAGGTATATCCGAAGATGCATCTCCAAAATACCCCATGCAGTCATTTATATGATTTTGTTGTTATTCACACAACTGATTTAGATAACAAGTCAGTGATATTTCTAGAGAGACATCTCCGAAAATGTTCAACATGATTTGATAAAACACCACCTTGCATGAGCTTCTTTTTCATGCTAAAAAAGAAACTCTATTCCAAAACCCTTAAAAAACTTTCTCTCATTCTCAATCAAAATTTTAACACTAAAACATCATTCTTGTATTTCGTCATTTCAAAGGGAGCAAAATAAGTTGTAATTGCAGGTAAAGGTCATTCATTTCATATCTCATTCCTTACATTAATCTTGAATATATGTTGAAAAATGGACATTGAATCCGGATATGCATCTCCGAACGGGGTTAGGTGTAGTCCAGATGTGCATCTTCGGGTTATCCTGTTAGTATGAATTTTAACACATTTTTTCTGTTATTGGTGGTAATAGATATGATGCACCTATTGTGAACGTGGATGTTAAACCGGATGAAGTGAATGATGATGTTCAATTGGATGAAGCGAATGATGATGTTAAACCGGGTGCTCGACGAGTTGCTGTCGAGGTAGATGTTTGTGCATAATTTACAAATAAAGAAATGTTTATTGTTCGTGAACATATACTACAATGGGTCCGTAGGGAGGACGGAAAATTGAGGTTTGACGTTGTAATTGGAAAGCCCCAAAATGGTCCAGATAGAATAAAAGCATCTGTAACAATGATATGCGAAAGAAGTGGTATGTGCCAACCAAAGATTATGCAGTTGAAACGAGATGACATTGGATCAAGGAAATCTGAGTGTTAGTTTAAATTGAGTGGATACTATATGGCGGATGAGACATGGAAATTTAATGTGATTTCCGGTATACATAATTACGCCTTGCATGACAAGTTAGTCGGTCATCCCATTGTATGTCTCCTTGTGACGGAGAAGAGGGAATTTGTTTCAAACATGACATTAAACACGTTGTCACCGAAAAACATACTCACATATTTGAAACGGAAAACACCTCTTAATTGTCCAAATATAAAGCAAATATATAACATGCGTGCTCGAGACAACGAGGCCGTAAGAGGACTAAGATCTGAGATGCAACAACTCTTGAAGCTTTTGGATGATGACCACTATATTTCGAGGTACATAGTTTGTGAGGATAAGTTACTGATCGAGATATATTTTGGAGTCATCCCGATTCCGTTAAGTTGTTCAACATCTTACCCTCCATGCTCATAATTGACTCAACATACAAAACAAACAAGTATAGACTTCCACTCTTGGAATTTGTTGGTGTTACTTCTACTAATATGACTTATTCAGTCGACTTTGCATTTTTGGAATCTGAAAAAGAGGATAACGTTACACAAGCTTTGGAAATGTGCAAGGATATGTTGAAGGACCAAGAAAACATGCCTCAAGTTATAATCACCGATCACAGGCATTGCTGTGTTAGAACACCATTTAAAATGCTCAAAAACTAACATAAGATACACATCTTTTGGTAGGAGTATTACCGTGTTAGAACACTGTTTCAAAGACGACATCCTTTATTGTCAATTGGTTGGCAACGTATCTCGGGAGAATTTGAAATTTATTTTCGAGGTAGCCAAATGAGTGGATAAAACATGTTCAAATAGATTAAAGTATGGATGTATACTTAGGAATACTTATAGTCTTCCACGAGTTTGTTTAATTTCAAAGAAGCTGAAGTTTGAGAAACCAATTCGTATGGACGAAGTTTGAACTCACTAGATAAGGCTCCGTTTTGATGATGATTGTATGATAAAGGATGATAAATCAAACATATCTATCATGACCAATGGAAAGTGATCAAAGAGAGTTTCACGAAAGATCATATGAAGATATTATAAGAATGTTGCAACATCCTGAACCACCTATTTTTAATGACACGTAATGTTAAATTTATATAATATTTATCTATGTAATGTTTATTTTGACGTTAATTTATGTTGGTTTTCCATTCTGCCCTTATTATCTGTCTATTTCGCTGTGAACTAACAGAGCATATTCCAGAGATGCATCTCCGGAAAACTCACAGACTAATGAACTAAGGGGGGTTACAGATATGCATATCCAGAATGCTCATAGACTAATGAACTAAGGGGTGGTTACAAAGATGCATCTCCAAATCAATCTTTTGTTCATACAAAGATGCGTCTTTGGATCAAATTTTGACAAAATTAAGGGTTTCTCACCATTTTTGTCTTAGTTGTGTGTGGAAAAGGTATGTTCGGAGATGCATCTCCGGATGCTGGGATATTTTTGTCTTTTCATGGTGGTGGGAGAGAACCCCTAAGGGTGGAAAGAGGAATTCCCTAGATTAAAAACGTAGGTGTCTCAAGATATTTTTATAGTTTAAACTGTCTGTGTGGGATTAATTTTGACATGTTTGGTTTCTTTAGAATTGATTATGTTTTTCAGAATTGATTCTAATTAAAGCTAAAATTTGTAGTTTGAGTCTAAGCATGATTTTACGCTTAAATTTACTATTCAATTCACTTTTTTCAAGCATTTATCCAAACATAAATCACATTACCTTTAATTCACTTAAAAAAACATTTTTGAGTGAATTGATTCTATAAAATTGATTATGGTAAAGTGAGAGAGGCTCCACCTCCTCTAACAGAAGAAGCCGACAATATCTTAGTAAATTCATTCTTTTTCAAAGGTTTTTTCTCCTCGACAATAATAAAATTCCCGATCCTGTGAGAGAGGCTCCATCTCTTCCAACAGAAGAAATGCAAGGAGATGTTAGAGGCTTATTTTTAGATTCCAGTTTATCCAACTATAAACAAAAGCACGTTCTAAATTCAAACGAAGTTCCATCCTTTCCAATAGTTGCTTCAAGTCAAAGTTTCAAACAACCCCCGTCACAACCACAAATTCCTGGACCGGAGATGTTTAGAGGCTCTAGAAACTCCAAGCAAACATAGGCATGCAAGGAGATAATGACTTTATTATTAGTGTCTATAACTTAATGCAACAACATAATACACATCTCTTGGTCGAGAGAGTCCTTAGAATTTAAGAGAACCTACAATACGCCCCACTTAGACCGATCACCACGCAAAATAGCTCCATGCAACAATGAAAAAAGCACACCACAACAAATCTCCATTGATACTACCTTTTTGAACCAAACAACTTATAGATCGCCAGATCTTCCATATATCGAGATCGCTAATCTTTTCCATATAAGTTTGGATGTTAAGGCGATAATCATACTCCCCCGAAGGACGTCAACTGTAACAACCTACTCCAATACTAGACAGATAATTAAATAAAACACGTATAATACATAAATCCTTCAAGTAGTATGCTACTCAAACATCAACAAACATACATGAACCACATAGATGAAGATTGAATCATTTGATAAGCAGAGGAAATTATAACATAATTGGCATAAAAAGCCTCAACAATAATAAGTTTGAAAAGTGGTTCAACAACAAAATCAAAGGAAATATATGCAACATAGAACAAATAAAGAACAACTCGTTCCCCTCGTGTTACATATCAGATTGACTCCAACTATAGACTCGACCGGTAGACAATTAAAGAGGAACAACACCATCCTCTAAATCAAGCTCCTATTGAGGTACCTAATTGTCTATACTCTAGAGGAGGACATATGCAAAAACATAAAGGGGTGGGGGGGGGGGGGGGGGGTGAGAATATGTTCAAATAATAATCGATGCACAAAACAACTAGGGTAAATTCACACATCACAAACCATACCCATATCAAGCATGCACCACAATATCATGTATTAATATTTCACCCTAATCAAAATCTGTCACCAATCACAATGTTATTAATCACATTTAAAATCACACAAATCCATACAAGAGTATTCAACAAGACTCAAACATCTCATATGCACAACATTTATGTAATGCAATGCAACATCGACTCAACTCATGCATGAGGTACTGACTCAATATTTGGTTTTTCATACGAATCGGGGGCCTCTATGAACCCTGAGCCTCCACTTTAAGCTCCAAACCCCCACTCTGAGCTTGGGACAAGTTACTAGTCCCTTTTGAACTCGTGACTCACCTCCTTCACAACAACAACAATATATGATGCATGTCATATAATAATGTAATGAAAACAACATAATAATGAATACAACCCCACTCTGACTGTAGACAATCATACAAAAATACAACATAACAATGAATATAGCCCTACTACTGATTGTAACAATCATGCATTCAACGCGTCACCTATAGTTCTCACTCCAAACTACTCATCTCAACAATTCATCAGCAAGCATGTACAATAATTCACATAATTATACTTGCATTTCACAACATATATTCACACATTGAACCTACTTCTACACATCACCTAAACACATTAGCTTATTTTATTGGACATAATCAAACAACAACCAATAGTCGTTGGAATAGAAAAATGGAACAAAAAATTGACACAAAACAACATCACTGTATTGTCATCTTCTCTAAGCGAGTACTGCAGCTCGCTCGACGAGCTTGTCCAAACCTGTGAAACCAAAAGCGTGATTCTGTCTATGCAACAACCTTGCAACTCAAACCTCCAATCTAAAAACACCCAAACATCCCAAAATTGATAAATACATATTTGTCATATATTATCATGTTGATTCTCATCGATTTAACATGTTATTCCATCATTTAACCACAAAAGTTAAGATTCATGATCATTCACAAGAACTCCCCAAATCCAACACAAACACTTCATTCATGAGAAATTTAGCATAATCAACAAACCATATAACATCAAACACGAATATCATGTTAGTTCATGGCATAAAATCAGAATCATATTCATTAAACTCATCAAATAATCAATCAAAAGAGAAGGAATAAAACCTATTAGAGATTACGGGAAACCTCTCTATCCTTTCATGGTTAAGGTACCCTTAGATGAATAATCCCCCCTTACCTTGAAAACCCAACAAAATAAACAAGTAAGTACTCATAACGTTCCTTTTTCCCAAGCCCTAGCTCTCCAATGCCCCTTTTCTCAATCTTTTTCACGTACTGACAAATGCTTTAAAAACCCTTATGTTATATTTCTCTTAAAATATATACTAACCTATTTAAATTTCATTTAATTAAACTTTTGGCCCAACTAAACATAAGCTTATCTCCAGTAACCACCTAATTCTCTTAATTTACAAAGTCTTCTCAACTCTTCATATTCTATCAATTTCTAATAATTTAATTAATTAAATCCCACCAAAATTAATTAATTAAGCACAATTCCCCACGAATTCCATCATCAACTAAACACATCATAAATCACATAAATAAATTTTTAGATAAATAAATTAAATAAATCAATAAATATTTAAATAAACGACTAATTAAATTAGGATGTTACTACTCTCCCCCACTTAAAGAGTTTTCGTCATCGAAAATTACCTAACGGCAAAAGCTCTGAATAAAACTCTCTCATCCTAATCTCGAGCTCCCACATCACACTGCCACCAACATAACGTCCCTAAACAACTTTCACTGAAGCGATCTCCTTGCCTCTCAAGTGCTTCACTTCATGATCCTCAATCCTCAACGATAAGGTCTCAATTGACAAGTTCTTTCTAACTTGTATATTGTCTAACTGGATCACATAAGACATATTAGGAATGCACTTCCTAAGCTGAGACACATGAAACAAATCATAAAGATTTTAAAGATACAATGGTAACAAAAATCGGTAGGCCACCTCTCATACTCTCTGAAGAATCTAATAAGGACCAAGAAACATGGCGTAAGCTTCTTAGATTTCAATGCAGAATCGACACCAGTTACCAGAGTAACTCTTAAGAACACATGGTCTCCCTTATAGAACTCAAATGTTTTCCTCTTCTTTTCATGATAGCTCTTCTGGAGACTCTACGAAGCTTTAATCTTTTCTTGGATCATCTTGATATTCTCATTAGCCTGCTGAACAATCTCAGGTCCAAGCATAACACTCTCACCAGAGTCACACCAATAATAAGGTGTCCTACACTTCCCACCATACAAATCTTCAAACAGTGCCATTCCAATACTAGAATGGAATATGTTATTGTAAGTGAACTCAACCAACGATAAGTAAATGTCCTAGTTACCCCCTGCTCCAAAACACAAGATTTGAACAAATCCTCTAAATATTGGATAGTTCTCTCTATCTGACCGTCAGTTCATAGATGATAAGCAGAACTCAACTTAAATTTAGTACCCGTTTCCTACAAACTATTCCAAAACCTCGATGTGAATCTCAGATCCCTATCTGACACAATACCCAAAGGAATACATGCAAGCTAACAACCTTCTCAATATACAACTCGACCAACTTCTGCAAAGGATAACTGATCTATATCGGAATGAAATGAGCCGATTTAGTCAATCTATCCACTATAACCCAAATTTAATCATTCCCTTTAGAATTCTTAGGAAAACTCATCACAAAATTCATAGAAATGCTATCCCGTTTCCACTCAAGAATACTCATCGGTTGCATCATACCCGATGACGTTTAATGTTTAATCTCCGACTTCTGACAAGTTAAACACGCATAAACGAATCCGACTATATCCTTATTCATTCATGGCCACCAAAACATTTTCTTCAAGTCTTCATACATTTTAGTAGCACCAATATGAATACTCAGACCACTCATATGACCTTCCTCAAGAATACTCTTCTTAAGTTCTGGTACATCAGGTACACAAACTATGTCTATGAATATTATAACACCATTCTCATCTATTCTAAAATCCACCTTTTTAACTTGATTGATCAAAACTAACCGGTCAATAAATCCCAAATCGACTTTCTGTCCTTCTCTATTTCTTTAAGGATACCACTAGTTAACCTCAACATACCCAAATTCACATTGTTCGGGATCCTTTCACACAACAGACTCAAATCTTTGAATTTCTCAAATTAACTCCAATTCTCGAACCGTAAGCATCGACATATGCAACTACTTTCTACTTAAAGTATCGACTACGACATTGGCTTTACAAGGATGATAACTCAAACCAAAATCATAGTCCTTCAGAAATTTGACCCACCTCCCCTGCCTCATATTCAACTCTTTCTCATAGAAGATATACTTCAAACTATTGTGGCCACTAAACACTTCAAATCTGAAACCAAACAGATAACGCCTCCAAATTTTCAACATGAACACCACAGCAACCAATTCTAGGTCAAACACGTAGGATAATTCCTCTCATAAATTTTCAGCTGTCGGGAAGCATAAGCCACAACTTGACCATTCTAGATCAACACACCACCTTTTCCCATCTTCGAATCATCACAATACACAACAATAAATTCACTTGGACTCATAAAAATCAAAGTTGGAGCTGATGTTAGCTTCTTCTTGAGTTCTTGAGAACTCTCGTCACACTGAACACTCCACACATAAGCTTGACCCTTTTGAGTCAACTGGGTCAAAGTCAATGCCAACTTCAAAAAGCCTTCGATAACCTTATGTAGTAACCAACCAAACCAAGAAAACTTCTGATCTCAGTTACAGACTTCAGAGTTTCCCATTGCACTAATGCATCTATCTTCAATAGATCTACTGCGATACCACCACTAGATATCAAATGACCAAGGAAACTTACTTATTTCAACCAGAACTCACACTTATATAACTTTTAATGCAACTTCTTATCTTTCAAGGTTTGCAACATAAATCTCAGATGCTCCATATGCTCTTTGTCAGACTTCAAATTTATCAGAATATCATCAATGAACACAACCACAAACTGGTCTAAGTACGGGTGGAATATTCTGTTCATGTACCCCACGAAAACTTCTGGTGCATTAGACATACCAAACGACATCCTAGAATACTCATAATGACCATATCTCAATTTGAACACAGTCTTCGGAATATCGTGTGACTTCACACGAATTTGATGACATCCCAAACCCAAATTAATCTTACTAAATATGCAAGCACCAACCAACTGATCCATCAAATCGTTAATTCTAGGAAGATGATAATTATTCTTGATAGTAACCTTATTCAACTGTCGATAGTCAACACACAACCTCATACTACCATCTTTCTTCTTAACTAACAACAATGACGCTCCCCACGGTGAAACACTCAGTCAAACCAACTTCTTCTCAAGTCGACCCTCTAACTATTTCTTTAGCTCTCTCAGTTCTAAAACAAACACTCTATAAGGATCCA
The DNA here is from genome assembly GCF_024323335.1 of Lathyrus oleraceus. NCBI lineage: Eukaryota > Viridiplantae > Streptophyta > Magnoliopsida > Fabales > Fabaceae > Lathyrus > Lathyrus oleraceus. The sequence continues at coordinate 574,907,278 of NC_066583.1, read as the reverse complement.
TCAACACAAGACTAGTACCAGGTATTAAGTCTATATTAAACTCTACTTCACACTATGAAGGCAAATCACTGATGCCATATGGGAACACTTCAGAAACTCACACACAATAGGTGAAGGTAGAGAAAAACAAGAAAGGGGGGTTTGAATTGTTTTCACTGGAACTAAAAACTTTGCAATGCTACACAGACAAAAGTAATAACAAATAACACAAAAGTTTATCCTGCTTCGCTTGAAAGTCAAAGCTACTCCAGTCCACCTGGCCAAGGTGATTTCGCCTTCAATAAGGACTTAATCCAATAATCTATAAAGATTACAACAACCGTCTAAGGGTTCAACAATCTCTTAGGCCTCTCAAGTCTACAGACTTTACAAGTCACTTGAGGTATTACAACAACTATTAAGATTTACAAGAGTGTGTTTGGTGCTTCTAGATAAGCAAGATAAACACGATTACAAACAGATGATCAATGATCACACTATGAGCAGCAACTCATGTGTGATAACTAAATTATACAATGACAAGAATTTAGTTATGTGATTCAAAGTGTATAGTGGAATTCTTGTGTGATAGCTTCGTATCTTGGTATGATGATAGTGAGACCTTTTTATATTGCTTGGAGATGATACCGTTGGAGAAAATGTTAATTGTGATATCTTGCCAACAATGGGACTTAATGACATTGATTTTCTTGTCCTTTGCATAGAAGTCTTGGAGTGTAGTCAATACTATCCATATATAGATCCATACCATGCTTAGAATACTTCTTTGTTAAGTTTCTGGATTTGTTCAGTCAGATAATCTGTTGGTCGTGAATCAGAGTGAGCGAGTTTAGAGTCTTTAAGAAGCACTTGTATTCTTCAGATAGTTGTTTATTGAGTAGTCTTCAGAGTCAGTTTGACTGATCTTCAGATAGAGAATCTCTATATGTCTTCATATGTAGAATCTTCAAATGTCTTCAGATGTAGAGTCTCCAGAGTCTGCAGATGAACTTTAATGACATATTCTATATGTTCTTTTATCAGAATCGTTTGTGTTTCTAGTCAGATATGATTTGTTTATTTCTGGATCAGCTGCTCCGGACTTCGTTAGTTGTCACATATTGTTTTCATCAGATTCATTTTTCCTTAGAACCTTGCACACTTAGAGAATTTTATTAGGGTACTAAATTGTTTCATTCTTTATTATCATCAAAACATAGAGATATATTACCGAACCAAAATCTTGTTCTAACAATCTCCCCCTTTTTGATGATTGTAGCACCTCAAATTTGCACCTATCATTGTACATACATTTTCATTATTAGGTCATTAACATTTAACATAGTCCACTGCATAACATTGCATTGTCCTTTGCCCCAAGTGCAAGATCATCAGACAGATTAGGTCAAACTGGTCAGGAGATCAGTCAGTCAAGCAAGCAAGTACAATTTCCAAGGAGACAAGGCCCTAGGGTTGGTCCAACTTGTTCACATGACCTAGGGGTCCTTTTGGAGTGTTTTGGTCAAGGATTGGATGTTCAGAAGTCATCAGTCATGGCTCAGTTTGCCAGAAACCCTAAAAGTCAACTGTTGGTCAACTGTGCATTTAATCAGTGATTTGATGATGGAAATTGGTTTGAGAGGTCTCATTCATGTCCATATAAGCCTCATATAACATGTCAAACATCATCATGGAAGAATTTGAAGCCAGACAAGAAATTTCCAGAAATAGAAAGTTGACCTGTAATTGGAATTTGCCAAAAATGGAAAGTCTTGATCCTCAAACTTACATCATGATACAAGCTTCAAATGAATTTTTGCCCAACATGAAAGTTGAAGATCTTGTTCTCCCATTTCCAAAAAGTCCAAGAACACTCAATTCTCATGTATGGTTGGCAAGTTATGATCAAATCATTTTCAGAAATTTTTGAACTTCAAAAGGCCATATCTCTCAAACCATTTGGCCAAATTGGGTGGGGTTTTTTGCAACAAGTCACATTTGATGCCCTCTTTCCAAATATGTCATCATCATTCACCAAAACTTCACCAATCAAAATGGCATTTTTGGACTTGCATGAATTAATTTCAAGTGAGGTTGAAAAATGAGTTTCAAAATTAACCACTTCCAACCAATTCTACCAATCAAATATGTTTAGAATTGATGTTTTGGATTTGTCTAGGCCCAAATTCGAGCTACAGCCATGCACATGCACCATTTGAGTGGAAATCACCAAATTAGCAAAAACACTCAAAATTAGCAATTCCAATTACCACTCACTTAATCCCAACTTAGCTCCACTAAGCATCATATATATTGCATTTTTCTGCTGAAAGAAACCCTAGAAGCAGCAGCCTCCATCATTCCAAAACAGAACATCTCATTTTCTCTCAAATACCATTTTCTCATTTTTGCATTTTCTGACCAAAACCTCAAAAGAACTCGAGCTATTCTTGTTGGTCTCATCATGTATTAACCATTTGAAAGCTGTTGCAAGTGGTAAATCCCAACTGTAAGCACAACACACGACTGTTTCATCCAAGAACTCATTAATGGCAGATTTGGTCTGAGGTCGTTTCAAGGGTTGCTGAGCTAAACTTTCTTCACCATTCACCTTGTGGGAGCTAGTGGAGCATCTGTTTTGAGCCAACACATCCAAATAACACCTGTTTCATCATTTTCTTCAAGATCAAGTTAAGATGCAATTGCCTTGGGGAGATCAATACAAATTGATTGATGCTTGTTTATTTATCATGACTAACTTGTTTGTTTTATAGGTTGCTTAGCTCACATGCTTTGAGCCTTGTGCATTGCACATTTAACTGACTATGTTGTCTGTTGACTTATGCTGTTTTGTTTTAACTTTGCGTCTGGCATACTAACTGTGCTTGACTGATTTCAGGTACTTTAGTTGTTTTTAGTTCCTTGTGAACTTTGCTTTGCTTTGCTTGATAAGCAATTTGCATTGAGGTATAACTTCTTTACTTCATGTAGTCTGGAAGACCTGGCCTGTTACTCGGCCAGGCAACTGTCTGAAGTCCTCCTTAAGAGGCAATGTTTGTGATTGTTTACAATTTGTCCTTGTACATATTTAAAGACCTCCTAAGTGAAGAGGCATTGGCAGACACAAGGGATGTGCAATCCATCCCCTGCTATTCTGTGTGTCATCTGTTTTGCTCACACCACTGTGTTGATGCATTGCAGGTACCAACCCAAGATCTTGTACAGTTGTATAGTTGAGTCAGTTTCAAATGTGTAGAAGGGTTCCTACTTTCTGAACCCACACATTCTTGTCTTAAGCTCTCCCAGGCCAGGGATAAGAGCTGTGAAGTCCTATCTTCACTCACCTTTCATCTGCTTCACCTTAGCCCCTCAATGGCAAGGTTAAGAGCTAACACTACCCAGTTCCAGTGGTTTGTTTGTTGAGGTTGATATGACCCCTCGACTAAAACCTGACCTTGTTTGAGCCCATTGCTTGCATATAGAGTGTGCTACTTGTGCTTGTGTGTTTGCTTTAGCTTGCTTCCTGTGCAAGTTAGGTTTAATTTGACTTGCTTCCTGTGCAAGTTAGGTTTAGTTTGACTTGCTTCCTGTGCAAGTTAGGTGTGGCTTGCTTCCTGTGCAAGTCATGATTAGGATAGGCTTGCTTCCTGTGCAAGTTAGCTAGAAACCTTAACTTAGGGATGATTTTGCATGATAACATCTAGGCTCGAGTCGTAGTCTCCCTAGTTGTGTCTCCCTCTGTTATCTGGTTAGGCTAGTCCTTTATCCCTGCGTAGGGGAACTACGTCGCCCTGATCCTCATACCAGATGAGGTACGTAGGCAGGAGATGAGCTGATCTCTCCGGGCGCCCTTTTTCTTTTTCAACCTTTTTGTCTTCAACCCCTCTGTGTGTGTTGTTGTGTGCTTGGAAGTTGATGTAAGTCCATCGAGTGGCATTCGGGTTCCAGTGTGGGTGTGTTTTGGTTTGGATGCTGATGTAAGTCCAGTGATTGGCATTCGGGCTCCACGTTTGCCTTTGCCTGTGTTTGTTTGTGTGCGTGTCAGCCGAGCTACGAGTGCTCTGATTCTCCTCTCGTCCGATAAGATACGTATGCATAGGGTGCGATACCCTAGCGAGCATGTGTCGTTTCCCCAGTCCGAACTACTTCGACTCTGATGTCTATGCCTGATAGACTAAGTAGGCCCAGGATGCGATATCCTGCCGAGTCAGTCTCTTTTGTTTTCTTGTGTCTCTTTCAGCCAGTGTGTGTGTGTTTGAGCAGTGTTTAGGAACCATTTTCCTTTCTATTGTGCGTGGATCCCGTCGAGTACGACGGATGCGTAGGGATGCTAATACCTTCCCTTCGCATAACCGACTCCCGATCCCATTCTCTTTGGTCGCGAGACCTTTCCTTTCCCAGGTTTACTCTGAGCGTTTCCTTTCCCTCTTTTGGGATAAATAACGCACGGTGGCGGCTCTGTTGTTCTTGTTTTCCCGCCGGTTTTTCGCGTGATGCGACAGCTGGCGACTCTGCTGGGGACATAGAGAAGTTGACCTATGCTGGTCCATCTTCCCTAAGCGAGTCTCTCCTAGCGCTCTCTAGGTTAGGGTTTTGGTTGCTGTTTGCTGTTTTTTATTGCATTCATTCCATTTATTGTTTGCATTTATGTTTGCACTTATGTTTGCATTCATTCACATTCATTATTCACCTGGCTGGTTGTCTGTTTCTCTCTGTTGGGGTGGGAGTTACATGAGGTAAAAAGCCCAATACCCAGGCCATGAGTGAAATCTAGGATACTTAGGAATAGAGTGATTCATGGGAAGCGGGTGGTATTGCGCCACTTAGCGGAACATTGATATCACAAGCAGTTCAGACCCTGGTGGGATGTTATCGTTACATACTTCGGGTGTGTATATGATGATGTTCTGCGAAAGGTTATTTATGCTGCGTTTCCCTCGACCTTACCCTGGCCTAGATGACACCCGTGAGTGGGGAGGGAATGATCATTATTACAGGTACAGTTGGTGACTTGTTGGTGACTTGTTGGTGACTTGTGATCCTGTTGGTGACTATTGGTTCAGAAGTTTGGGGTCTCAGATGACTTTGGGTTTCAGATGAATTTGTGGTTCCGAGTTCAAGCCGAAGCTTTGATCCTGTGTTCTGAGAGACACAGCCAACCAGTCTTGTCTGCATCATTTGCATCATAACATGTTTATTTTCAAAAAAATACGCAATAAAAAAAAAGAGAGAAGGAAAAAAAAGAAAAAAAAAAAAAACTAATCCCTGCATGCATATCATTTCTCAGGTACATTCCAGAGCTTGTTCACTGATAGAGATGGCAACAGTCCCAGAGTTGAAGCGGAAGACTTGTTCCTACAGCTTTCACCGTGAACCTTTGACGTCTCTGATTGAGTTGAGCAACCTTATGACCAGTGGTAACCAGAAGGGGTTTGTTGACCAGTATGGAGATATTCTGACACTGTTGAAGATGGTAGTCGATCCGGTGCCGTTGCAGACTCTTCTACAGTTCTACGACCCAGAGCTTCATTGTTTCACCTTTCAAGATTATCAGTTGGCGCCTACTCTTGAGGAGTACTCCATTCTGCTGAGTGTCCCGGTACGGTATCAGGTTCCTTTCTTGGATGTGCCCAAGGAGGTTGATTTCAGAGTTGTTGCCAGAGCTCTCCATTTGGGTATCAAGGAAGTCAGTGATAGTTGGAAGTCCAGTGGGGATGTTGTAGGATTGCCTTTGAAGTTTCTGTTGAGGGTAGCTAGAGAAGAAGCAGAGAAGGGAAGTTGGGAAGCCTTTCATGCTCAGTTGGCCGTCATGATCTATGGGATCGTCCTGTTTCCGAGTATGACCAATTTTGTTGACTATGCTGCAGTCAGTATTTTCATTGGAGGAAATCCAGTTCCTACTCTGTTAGCTGACACTTACTATGCTATTCACAGTAGGCATGGTAAGGGTGGGGCTATCAGGTGTTGTCTCCCGCTTTTGCTCAGATGGTTCTTGTCTCTCCTGCCAGTCAGTGGACCTTTTGTGGATGCTCAGAGCACGCATAAGTGGACTCAGAGGGTTATGTCTCTTACCTCCTATGATATCAGGTGGCAATCTTACCGGATGGATGTGCGTAACGTCATTATGAGCTGTGGAGGATTCCGTAATGTGCCACTCGTAGGGACTAGGGGTTGCATCAATTACAACCCGGTTCTTTCTCTTCGCCAGTTGGGGTTTGTGATGAAGGGAAGACCACTTGAGGCTGAGGTAGCTGAAAGTGTGTATTTTGAGAAGCAGAGTGACCCGGCCAGATTGGAGCAGATAGGGAGAGCTTGGAAGTCTATTGGTGTGAAGGATGGATCTGTCTTAGGGAAGAAGTTTGCCGTTGCTATGCCTGATTACACTGATTGGGTCAAGGAGAGAGTAGGAACTTTGTTGTTACCCTACGATAGGATGGAGCCGTTGCAGTAGCAACCACCTTTGATCCTTGCTGAGAGTGTGCCTGCGGAGCACTACAAACAAGCCCTGATGGAGAATCGCCGTTTGAGAGAGAAGGAGCAAGATACCCAGATGGAGCTGTACAAAGCCAAAGCTGATAGTTTGAACTTGGCTCATCAACTCAGAGGAGTGCGAGAAGAAGATGCTAGCAGACTGAGAAGCAAGAAGAGATCCTACGAGGAGATGGAGAGCATGTTAGATGCAGAACACCGGGAGTGCTTGAGGTTGCAGAGAGTTGAGGCCAGCTATCAGAAGAAGATCAGAGACTTGGAGAAGCAACTCAGAGATAAAGACATCCAGTTGAAGAAGGAAGTAGACTTGAGACAGGCATCAGAGAACCACCTTGGAGGAGAAGTGGTAGAGCTTAGACGACAACTGAAGGAGAAGATCACTCTTTTGCCAGAATGTTCAGAATGTGACCTGTTGATAGACCGGTGTCAGTACTTGAAGACTCTCATTCCGGGAGGCCGTTTGTCTTAGCTTGTATCTTTGATATGTATGTTGAGAATCACCTCCAGGCTTGTTGGATGGGATTCATTGTTGTACTCCGATTGTTTGGATTTTCTTTGTCGACTTTGTTGTATGATCCTGTTACTCATATAGATGAGGTTGTTGGTTTCACCTTGTACTCATCACTCTTGTGTATGTTGTTTCTGTGCTTCTATGTTGTTCTTGCTGCAGGTTGCCATCTTTTGAGGATGACTCAGGCTCTTTGAATGCCTGAGGAATGAACATATCATGTGCATCATACGCATCATTAGCACCATACTCATATCATTTTGCATAACAGGTGTTCTTGGTCGTGACTTCTCACTCTTGGTTCCTGTTCAGGCAGGATAGCTGATCAACGTCCGCACCGCTACTCAACAAGACTGAATCAACAGAGAGGTATGGATCAAGTTCAAGCTGAGTTGGCTGAGATGAAGGCTAACATGGCCCAGTTTATGAATATGATGCAAGGGGTTGCACAAGGTCAAGAAGAACTTCGAGCCCTGGTTCAGAGACAAGAGGCTGCAATTCCACCGGTCAACCATGCTCCGCCAGAGGGAGGCCCGGTCAGTGATAATAATGTTGCTGCTGCTGTACCCATCAACAACTATGCTGTAGGTGATGAGTTGGGGGGTATTCGAATCAACGGTCAACCTATTGCTCCAGATGCCGTTAATGCCAGAGCGGTCCGTGCCCCGGCCCGTAATCCTGCTCCGATTGTTGACAGACAAGAGGATATGTTCACTTTGCTCAGTGAAGACGAAGACGTTCTGGGAAGAGTTGATGAGAGGGATCGTAAAGTTGATGCCCTTGCTGAGAAGATCCGGGCTATGGAATGTCAAAATTCTCTCGGTTTTGATGTTACCAATATGGGGTTGGTGGAAGGTTTGAGAATCCCTTACAAGTTCAAAGCACCGTCCTTCGATAAATACAACGGTACTTCTTGCCCTCGCACCCATGTGCAGGCTTATTATCGAAAAATCTCTGCGTATACCGATGATGAAAAGATGTGGATGTATTTTTTCCAAGATAGTCTATCTGGGGCTTCTTTGGACTGGTACATGGAATTAAAGAGAGATTCGATCCGATGCTGGAGGGATCTGGGTGAGGCCTTCTTGAGGCAATATAAACATAACATGGACATGGTGCCTAGTCGGACTCAGCTGCAGAGTCTATGTCAGAAATCCGGAGAGAGCTTCAAGGAGTACGCCCAGAGGTGGCGTGAACTGGCTGCTAGAGTTCAACCCCCTATGCTGGAGAGGGAGTTGACAGATATGTTTATCGGCACTCTTCAGGGTGTGTTTATGGACCGGATGGGGAGCTGCCCATTCGGTAGTTTTTCTGATGTTGTCATTTATGGAAAGAGGACTGAGAGCTTGATTAAAACTGGGAAGATCCAAGATGCTGGTTCCTCTTCTTCTAAGAAGCCGTTTGCTGGGGCACCTCGTCGAAGAGAGGGTGAAACTAATGCTGTTCAACACCGCAGAGATCAGAGCAGAAGTCAACACTGTCAGGTTGCTGCAGTGACCATTCCGGCGCCTCAACCTCGTCAACAACAACAACAAAGAGTTCAACAACCGCAACAACAACAACAGCAACGTCCGTATCAGCCCAGACAAAGGATGCCTGATCGATGTTTTGATTCGCTACCCATGTCGTACGCCGAACTGCTGCCCGAACTACTCAGGTTGGGGTTGGTTGAGTTGCGTACAATGGCTCCGCCTACAGTATTGCCTCCTGGGTACGACGCCAACGTCCGTTGTGACTTTCACTCTGGGGCACCAGGGCATCATACTGAGAAGTGTCGGGCTTTCCAGCACAAGGTCCAAGATTTGATCGATGCCAAGGCGATCAACTTCGCTCCAGTGCCTAACGTCGTAAACAACCCTATGCCTCAGCATGGTGGGCATAGAGTGAACAATATTGAGGGGAAAGAAGCTGAAGATCTGGTTGTTAATGTTGATGATGTTCAAACTTCTCTGCTAGTTGTGAAGGGCCGTCTGCTGAATGGGGGTGTCTACTCGGGCTGTGATGAGGATTGTTTGGGCTGTGCAGAATCTGAGAATGGTTGCGACCAGTTAAGGGCCGGTATCCAGGGTATGATGGATGAGGGTTGTTTGCAATTCAGTAGGGCTGTAAAAGATCGTGGGACAGTGTCAACTATCACCATTTACTTTAAACCGTCTGAAGGACGTGGACAAAGGGTCGTTAGTGCACCTGCAACAAATGGTACCCCAGTTACCATTTCCGTGCCTGTAACCATCAGTGCTCCGACTACTATCGTTGCGTCTGGAAGAAGGGCTGTTGAGAATAGTAGAGCCGTGCCGTGGAAGTATGATAATGCTTATCGCAGTAACAGAAGGGCTGAAAGTCAGACGAGACCAGTGAATCAAACTCCAGTGACCATTGGTTTACCGAATAGAGTTCCTGCAACTGTTGGTCCGGCTGTGGATAATGTAGGGGGTCCAGGAGGTTTTACCAGAAGCGGTCGTCTGTTCGCACCGCAGCCTTTGAGGGACAATAATGCTGAGGCTCTCGCCAAAGCAAAGGGTAAGCAAGCTGTGGTTGAGGAAGAGCCTGTCCAGAAGGAAGCGCCCGAGGGCTCATTTGAGAAAGACGTGGAGGAGTTTATGAAAATAATCAAGAAGAGTGACTACAAGATTGTAGATCAGTTGAACCAAACTCCGTCCAAGATTTCTATACTTTCACTGTTGTTGTGCTCTGAGGCACACCGTAATGCCTTGCTGAAGATGTTGAATCTGGCTTACGTGCCTCAGGAGATTTCTGTCAATCAACTGGAGGGTGTGATGGCCAATGTGAGCACCAGGCATGGTGTAGGATTCACCAACCTGGACTTACCGCCTGAGGGGCGGAACCATAACAAAGCCTTGCACATCACCATGGAGTGCAAGGGGGCAGTGTTGTCTCACGTATTGGTAGACACCGGGTCGTCGCTGAATGTGCTGCCTAAGCAGATTCTGAAGAAGATTGATGTAGAAGGGTTTGTGCTTACTCCCAGTGACCTGATCGTTCGTGCTTTCGACGGCTCCAAACGTTCTGTGTGTGGGGAAGTTACCTTGCCTGTGAAGATAGGTCCTGAGGTATTCGATATCATCTTCTATGTTATGGACATCCAGCCCACCTATAGTTGTTTATTGGGGCGTCCATGGATTCATGCAGCAGGGGCAGTCTCGTCGACTCTCCATCAAAAGCTCAAGTATGTCTGGAACGGTCAGATTGTGACCGTGTGCGGTGAAGAAGAGATTCTGGTGAGTCATCTATCCTCGTTCAAATATGTTGAGGTGGATGGCGAGATCCACGAAACCTTATGCCAGGCGTTTGAGACTGTGGCTCTTGAGAAAGTGGCGTACGCTGAGCAGAGGAAGCCAGGTGCTTCAATTACTTCTTACAAGCAGGCTAAGGAGGTTGTTAATTCTGGCAAAGCTGAAGGCTGGGGCAAGATGGTGGATTTGCCTGTCAAAGAAGACAAATTTGGCGTTGGTTACGAGCCTCTCCAAGCAGAGCAAAATGGTCAAGCGGGTCCGAGTACCTTTACCAGCGCTGGGCTGATGAATCATGGCGACGTCTCTGCAACCGGTAGTGAAGACTGTGACAGTGACTGCGATCTAGACAACTGGGTTCGCCCGTGTGCACCAGGGGGGTCTATCAACAACTGGACGGCTGAAGAAGTGGTTCAAGTTACTCTTCTGACAGAGTAATTTTCTGTTGTTTTGTCATTTTGCATGAAAATCCTACGATCTGCCCAAGGCGTAGTGATTCGTTGTAGGGCCTCATCATGTTTTAATGATTATCATTAATGAAGGACATTTTTTGCAATCAAACTTTGTGATCCCTGTCTTTCTATTTTTTTGTTTTCATCTTTTTTCAAAAAAAAAACAATAAAAATGGCAATGTTTTTGTTTTTTTTGTGACTTCATTGGACTCTTTTTCTAAAACAAAGCATTAAACATGCAGAAGCGATCTTATGGCATTCACTATGAACAGTTCTGTTATGGCTCAGTATGATTTTGACAACCCCATCTACCAAGCTGAAGAGGAGAGTGAGGAAGACTGTGAACTTCCTGTAGAATTGGTCAGATTGCTGAAGCAGGAGGAAAGGGTCATCCAACCTCATCAGGAGGAGTTGGAGGTTGTTAATTTGGGTACTGAGGACGCCAAAAGAGAAATCAAGATTGGGGCTGCTTTAGAGGACTCTGTCAAGAGGAGGCTGATTGAGATGCTGAGAGAATATGTGGAGATATTCGCCTGGTCATATCAAGATATGCCTGGGTTAGATACAGATATTGTGGTGCATCGATTACCTCTCAAAGAAGGATGTCCTTCGGTCAAGCAGAAGCTTCGTAGAACGAGTCCTGATATGGCAGCTAAGATCAAGGAAGAGGTTCAGAAGCAGTGGGATGCGGGTTTTTTGGCTGTTACAAGTTATCCCCCATGGGTGGCCAACATCGTTCCTGTGCCGAAGAAGGATGGCAAAGTCAGAATGTGTGTCGATTACCGGGATTTGAATAGAGCGAGTCCGAAAGATGATTTCCCATTACCTCACATTGATGTATTGGTTGATAATACGGCTCAATCCTCGGTATTCTCTTTCATGGATGGTTTCTCTGGATATAATCAGATCAAGATGGCGCCAGAGGACATGGAAAAGACGACATTCATTACACCTTGGGGCACGTTCTGCTATAAGGTGATACCATTTGGGCTAAAGAATGCTGGTGCTACCTATCAGAGGGCAATGACGACTCTTTTTCATGACATGATGCACAAAGAAATTGAAGTGTACGTAGATGATATGATTGCGAAGGCGCAGACAGAAGAGGAGCACCTGGTTAATTTGCAGAAGCTGTTTGACCGGTTGAGAAAGTTCAAGCTGAGGTTGAATCCGAACAAGTGTACGTTTGGGGTGAGATCAGGGAAGCTTTTAGGCTTCATTGTCAGTGAGAAAGGGATTGAGGTTGATCCAGCGAAAGTCAAAGCTATTCAAGAGATGCCTGAACCAAAAACGGAAAAGCAGGTCCGTGGGTTTTTAGGGAGATTGAACTACATTGCAAGGTTCATATCTCATCTAACAGCCACGTGCGAACCAATTTTCAAACTGCTTAGAAAGAATCAGGCGATCAAGTGGAATGATGATTGTCAGAAAGCTTTTGACAAGATTAAAGAGTATTTACAGAAACCTCCAATCCTTATACCTCCAGTTCCAGGGAGACCTCTGATAATGTACCTGTCAGTGACTGAGAACTCGATGGGGTGTGTATTGGGACAGCATGACGAGTCTGGTCGAAAAGAGCATGCCATATACTACCTTAGCAAAAAGTTTACCGACTGTGAAACAAGATATTCACTGCTCGAGAAAACTTGCTGTGCTTTGGCCTGGGCTGCTCGCCGACTGAGGCAGTATATATTGAACCATACTACCTTATTGATTTCTAAGATGGATCCAGTGAAGTACATCTTTGAGAAACCGGCTCTCACCGGACGCGTTGCTCGTTGGCAGATGATTCTAACAGAATATGATATTCAGTACACGTCACAAAAGGCCATCAAAGGTAGTGTTCTGTCAGACTACCTCGCCGAGCAACCGATTGAAGATTATCAGCCTATGATGTTTGAATTCCCTGATGAAGACGTCATGTATCTTAAGATGAAAGATTGCGAAGAGCCTCTTGTCGAGGAAGGACCGGATCCGGATGACAAATGGACACTGATGTTTGATGGGGCTGTGAATATGAACGGCAACGGTGTGGGTGCGGTGCTGATCAATCCAAAAGGTGCTCATATACCTTTTTCTGCTAGATTGACTTTTGATGTCACCAACAACGAGGCTGAGTATGAGGCTTGTATCATGGGGATAGAAGAAGCCATCGATTTAAGGATCAAAACTCTTGACATATATGGAGATTCCGCTCTAGTGATCAATCAGGTCAATGGAGATTGGAATACCAACCAGCCGCATTTGATTCCTTATAGAGATTACACCAGAAGGATACTGACGTTCTTCAAAAAGGTGAAGTTGTATCATGTCCCCCGGGATGAAAATCAAATGGCTGATGCTTTGGCTACTTTGTCTTCTATGATCAAGGTTCATTGGTGGAATCATGTGCCACATGTTGCAGTGAATCGACTCGAGAGGCCTGCGTATGTGTTTGCAGCCGAGTCTGTTGTTGATGAGAAGCCGTGGTACTATGATATCAAGAACTTCCTCAAGACTCAGGAGTATCCTGAAGGTGCGTCGAAGAATGACAAGAAAACCCTGAGAAGGCTAGCTGGAAGCTTCTATTTGAATCAGGATGATGTGCTGTATAAGAGAAACTTTGACATGGTCTTGCTCAGATGCGTGGACAGACCCGAGGCGGACATGTTAATGCAGGAAGTTCATGAAGGTTCCTTTGGTACTCATGCAGACGGACATGCAATGGCTAAGAAATTGTTGAGAGCGGGTTACTACTGGATGACTATGGAATCCGATTGTTTCAAGTATGCTCGGAAGTTCCATAAGTGTCAAATTTATGCTGATAAGGTGCATGTACCACCAAGCCCTCTGAATGTCATGAATTCGCCTTGGCCGTTTGCCATGTGGGGCATTGATATGATTGGGAGGATTGAGCCTACTGCTTCGAATGGACATCGCTTCATTTTGGTAGCGATTGACTATTTCACCAAATGGGTGGAAGCAGCTTCCTATGCTAACGTTACCAAACAAGTGGTTGCCCGGTTCATCAAGAAAGAAATCATATGTCGTTATGGAGTTCCTGAGAGAATCATCACTGACAATGGTTCGAATCTCAATAACAAGATGATGAAGGAGCTGTGTAAAGATTTCAAGATTGAACATCACAATTCTTCTCCTTACAGACCGAAGATGAATGGTGCTGTAGAAGCGGCGAACAAGAATATCAAGAAGATTGTGCAGAAGATGGTCGTTACGTACAAGGATTGGCATGAGATGCTGCCTTTCGTACGTCGACCGGGGCAACCCCTTACTCCCTTGTGTATGGTATGGAAGCTGTCCTACCTGTTGAAGTGGAGATTCCTTCTCTGAGAGTTTTATTGGATGTCAAGCTGGACGAAGCCGAGTGGATTCGAACAAGGTTTAACGAGTTGAGTCTTATCAAAGAGAGACGGCTAGCAGCTGTATGCCATGGACAGTTGTATCAGCGAAGGATGAAGCGAGCCTTTGATCAGAAAGTGCGTCCTTGAAGCTATCAGATCGGTGATCTAGTTTTGAAGAGGATCCTCCCTCCCGGTGCAGATAACAGGGGCAAGTGGACTCCTAATTATGAAGGTCCATATGTTGTGAAAAAGGTATTCTCCGGTGGAGCCTTGATGCTTACAACTATGGATGGTGAAGACTTTCCGTCTCCTGTTAACTCAGATGTAGTCAAAAAATACTTCGCATAAATTGACCCGCTGGACAAAAAAGAAAAAAAGGAGTCCAGGCAAAAATGGGCATCCCGGCGAACCAAAAAACAGAAAGGAAAGGTTCGGGCAAAAATTAGGGATAAAATGAAAAGAATTTGTACACCCGGTAAGTCGAAAACCCGCAAGGGCGGCTTAGGCAAAAATGGGTATCCCGGTGGATTGAAAACCCGAAAGGGCGATCCAGCCAAAAGAGGGATTAAAGCGAAGACTACAGTCTGAGTTGTCTGTACTTCATCGAGCTTTGTCGTCTGCCATCTCGAAAGATGTGATCCGTCCAGTCATTCTTCTCAGAAAGCAAGGAGTTGGGAGGAAAACTGATGATCTGTGAGTTATAACAGAATTGGGAAATAGTGGATGCCGTGTTCACATTGCCATTAGGATAGATTTTTCCTTTTATGCGCAATTACCTCTTTCTAGGAATTGCCTCCCAATGTATTTGCCTTTTCAGGCGCATTTTCAATCAATAAAAGTCGTTATTCAGATAAATGGCTCTTTTGTTTTTATTTTTACTGTTTTGTTTGCAAAAATGTCCGAATTTTTGATAAGCATTGCATATAAGAACATGAAGGCTACACAATAACGTGCAAAAAGATAAAACATTTGAAAATCATTTTGAATGTTGAGGACACTTGAGCGTATCTTGTCCATGTATCCCCTGGGGGCATTTTGTTGTGCTGTTTTTCGGGTTGGCGTCTGTGAGGACGTTTCCCCAGCAGATATTTTCCCCAAGCAAGTTTGGAAGCTATCAGAGCTATGTTCCCCTGCGGAGACGTCTGTGGATAGTACCTTCTATTCCCCAGCAGATCCAAGGATTGCCTATCCCCAGCAGGCCTGTATTTGCCGATTTCCTCCCCGAGTGAGGCAGGTTCATTGAAATTTATCTCCAACATTTATCCTATCTGTGGACTGAAGGATATCCCCAGCGGAGTTTACCTTCCCCCCAGCAGCAGTGCTATTCTCCAACATGAGTGAGAAGTCGTTGCTCTCCCTGCAGAGTCTCCCCGCAAAGTTGGAGTACCCGATCATTTTTGGCTCCCCAGCCGGAGTTTTTCATCATTTTTGCATCTTGCATGTAGTGATCATTGCATCCTCAAACTGCATAGCATTCCCATTCAATATGGAGCATTACGCCATAGAAAAATTCAAACATATGCATTCATGTGTTAACCTCACCAGACCGTATCCCCGGCAGAGGCGGATCATTTTGTTCAACATCGGTGCAACACGCCTGCTACAGTGGCTCCTGACAGCACTCAGGATTGATATTCCCCAGAGAGGTTTATTTCCTCACCCGTCCGATGACGGAAAGTTTGTTTCTCCCCAGTGAGATCCCCAGCAAGTGGTCAACCTTGCCTTGACATATCTAAGATGACGTTCTTGTGATACCGGTAAGTGTCATGCCAGCACCCACGTGTGTTTCTTTGTTTGGTGTCGGTAAACACCATTGTTTCGGTGTCTGTAAACATCGGGTATTCTCCCCAGTCATCGGTAAATGTCTGGTCATCATTTTTGGTGTCGGTAAACACCATTGTTTCGGTGTCTGTAAACATCGGGTTTTCTCCCCAGTCATCGGTAAATGTCTGGTCATTTTTTGATGTCGGTAAACATCATCTTTCGATGTCGGTAAACATCGAGTCTTTTCTGCAGACATCGGTAAATGTCTGATAATCCCCAGCCAGAGATCCCCAGTCGAGTCATCGGTAAATGTCCTATCTGGTTTCCAGTTGCAAATACTTGTTTTTTCCCTTAGTGAAGTGTTCCCCGGTCATCGGTAAATGTCTGGTCGTTTGTTTTGATGTCGGTAAACATCATCTTTCGATGTCGGTAAACGTCGAGTCTCATCCCAGTCATCGGTAAATGTCTGGTCATGCTTTGTTTCCTCGTTGATAAAATCAAGATCCCCAGAAGTCGTCGGTAAACGTCTTGTCTGATTACACCACAAAGATTTTGTTCCTTCTCAAGTGGAGACGCCATCGGTAAATGGCCCCGTATGCTTCGATATCGGTAAATATGGAATGCCCAGTTTTATCCGCCATCAATAAATGGCTCCGTTTTCTTCGATATCGGTAAATAGCGGATCCCCAGTTACAGTAGCCATCGGTAAATGGTCGAGTTGAAGTTGATATCGGTAAATATCAAGTTTCTTTGAAGCCACCATCGGTAAATGGTCTTGCTTCCTTTTACATCAGAGTTGTTTCCCAGCAGCCATCGGTAAATGGTCTTGCTGAAGTTGATATCGGTAAATATCAAGTTTCCAGTTTCTAACCATCGGTAAATGGTTTCGCTTTTCTGAATTTGTCAATTGCAGGCGTCATCGGTAAGTGACGTGGTTCTTCTTGTATCATATCCGGCAGAGTGCAAATTTCTACGGTTCTTGGTATTCAATTCCTGTTTGCCTTTGCCTGTGTTTGTTTGTGTGCGTGTCAGCCGAGCTACGAGTGCTCTGATTCTCCTCTCGTCCGAGAAGATACGTATGCATATGGTGCGATACCCTAGCGAGCATGTGTCGTTTCCCCAGTCCGAACTACTTCGACTCTGATGTCTATGCCTGATAGACTAAGTAGGCCCAGGATGCGATATCCTGCCGAGTCAGTCTCTTTTGTTTTCTTGTGTCTCTTTCAGCCAGTGTGTGTGTGTTTGAGCAGTGTTTAGCAACCATTTTCCTTTCTATTGTGCGTGGATCCCGTCGAGTACGACGGATGCGTAGGGGTGCTAATACCTTCCCTTCGCATAACCGACTCCCGATCCCATTCTCTTTGGTCGCGAGACCTTTCCTTTCCCAGGTTTACTCTGAGCGTTTCCTTTCCCTCTTTTGGGATAAATAACGCACGGTGGCGGCTCTGTTGTTCTTGTTTTCCCGCCGGTTTTTCGCGTGATGCGACAATGATGACAACGCTTCAAACAATTGATGAAATAATGATAGTTCACAAGATGTAAAGGAAAATAAATCAGATTCAGATATAATATGACTCCCCCTGAGATTGGAAATCTCCCCCTAAGACTGATACTAGGAGAGTTTAGGGTTTCTTACCATAACTTCTTATGTTGCTTAACTTGTTTCTCAGATATTGGTTTTGTTTTCCTTGTTCAGATACATCCTGTAAGAACACTTAGACTTTGCAATTATTTTAACATGTTAGAATGTAAGAAATGTATTATGAGATTTGGATATTTATTTCATCAGAAGACTGTTTATTTATTTCTCCCCCTTTTTCTCAGACTAAAAAAGAACATAGTAAAAAAACATGTAGAGCAAAACAAAGTTTCATTAGATAAGTTGAGAGAGATACAGAGAAGAAAGCCTTAGAGGCAAAAACACTTAGAGCTAAAAACAGAAATAGAAAAGCCTAAGGTTCTTAAGGGTTTGGAGGAGGAGGCATCCTCTAAAGCAACTGGGCAAGGAGGTTCTGAATGCTGGAGTTGACTGAGTCTTATTGGTCGAGTCTGGATCTCACAAGTTATTACTCCTTTTGAAGTTATTCCAGAGTCTTGAGTACCAACGAAGCAAGATCAGAGTTTGATGACTCACCTCAAGTCAGAGAAACTTCAGTAGTCTTTGCAGATTCCTCTGCAGCTATGCGTGATGCTTCTTCAACATTAACTTTTACTTTAGCTTCAGCTTCAGCAGCAACAACTTCAACGACAACTTTTGCCTCAACTTCCATCCTGGCCTTCTCTTTAGCTTCTAGCCTAGCCTTTTCTTTAGCTTTCTTCCTTTCTTTATCCTCATCTTCCTGCGCAAGACGCGTCTCTAGTCTTTCCCCAGCTCCTCTGATGTATTCATTTTTGACTTGTTCAGAGATTCCTTTCAGCTTAAAGACCTCAGATGTCATCCATTTGAGAAATCCATTCCAGTGAGTCCTTACTTCAGAAGGATTGTCACTTAGACTGGATTGTTTAGATAGCTCTCTAAGCCTCACATTTCTGAGCTTTCTAAGAATAAAGCAAATACCTTTTCCAGGGTTGGAAAGGTTGGTTAAGGTTCAGAGGTTGGATTAATGGGTTCAGATGGAGTTTGAGTGGTTTCAAAGGGTTCAATGGGAGGTTGAGAGGATGGTAGAGTTATTGAGGATACTGAAGGAGGTGCAGAGAGAGAAGGTGAATATTCAGAGGTTTCTGGGATAGACAAAGTCTGTTCAGAGTTTATTGTGGCTTGAAGTTAGGCTAAAGTGGGAGAGGAAGGGTCAGGAACTTCTGGATGATCAGAGTCAGAAGAAAGGTCATAGTATGGAGGAGAAGAGGGAGTGGATAAGGGAGGTGAAATGGGTTCGATTAAAAGTAGGGCCTCAAATACGGGAAGTGTTGTGGTTATGAGGTCGAATTTTTGTAAAGGGGGTGAGGGTGTGTTAGTTTCAGAGTTGTGGGGATCTGAGGGAGTTGGAATGGAGATAGTGGGTTCAGAGGGAGAATATGTAGGGGGTGGTTGAGGTAGGGAAGAAGATTTTTGCTTAGACCCAGAAGATAAAGGAGCTTTATAAGGAAAAAACTTACTTGGAGATGAGGAGCTTAGAGGCACAGGCGATTGAGTTGCTGGAGGTTCTCCCAGCTTCTAAGTCTTCTTCTTCTTTGAATTCTCAGAGGGATCTCTCTTCCTCTTCATGAAATTTATTGGTTGTTCTGGTAGCCAGTCCACAGAGAACTCTGAGATGTCAACATCTTGATACGATAGATCTTGAAGGTAATGAGAAATAACCCCAGGAGGATCTATCTTAGAGAAAAGATAACCCTCATTTGGTATCTTCCTCTGATCCTTCAGAGTTTCCCAAGAGGTGTCCAACATTGGTTTGACTAAGACTCTGTCAATGACCCCCATGCTCTTTAGATATTTTGCATTAAGAGGCTTGCCAACATCCACAGTTACATCCTCCATCATGTTGATGGAGATCATATGGTCCACCATCCCACTTTCTATTAGGACGTCAAAGATGAGCCTCCCCAGAGGGATGTAGTTTCTGGGCTTCATGTTGTTTCTTGTATCTCTGACTGAATCCTTCAGATATTTGAAGAGTAGTTAGGGCAGATTCAACTTTAATCCTTTATGAAGGTAATACCGGATGCACTTTGGATATGTGTTTATGTAGTATGATGAGTTTGAAGCTGGACGATGGTGGACGGTTCCGAGAATAATCTTCAACCAGGCCCTCAGATTTTGGTGAAGTTCCTTGTTCTTGGAGGTTTTCCCTTATAGGTTCTGATTGAATATTGTGGGGATGATCTCCTGGGACATGTATTTTTCCCTAGGGCTTATGTTGTAAATCCTTCTGCCCCCTGCCTTTTCCATGTCCAGAAGCTTTGCTATGGACTTCTCTGTGATGACCATTTTGACCCCTAGGATGTAGGAGACAATGCAGTGGTCTTTGCAGTCAACAAATCTCCAGAATCCTTTTACCAGGAAGGTGTATACCGGACCATAAAGCCTATTGAAGTAATTTCCCAAGCCTTGTTTCTCTAATTCTTCAGTGAATCAACACCATTTCACTTCAAATTGTCAAAATCCACCAGTAGCTCACATGAAACTTCCAGCTTTTCAAAGGGCGTGGCAAGATTTATGTGAGGGGGACGGTCAAGAGCGTGGGGTTCTTTGTAGGAAGTTATTGAGGTTATAGCTGTTTGAGTAGCAACTTGTTGGGGAGTTTCAGCATGTTGTTTAACAATATCCATTTGCTAGGAGTATTCATAAACTTTTTGTTGTTGAGTATCCATTTGAGTGGTAGAAGATGAAGTTGTTGTTAAGGATGAAGATTGTTAAAGTTGCACATAATTCTTGAGTGAAAAGGGTTTGTGTAGGTTGTGAGTGAAAAGTGTGAAAGTGTGAAGTGTGGAAGATATATATATATATATATATATATATATATATATATATATATATATATATATATATATATATATATATATATATATATATATATATATATATATATATATATATATATATATATATATATATATATATATATATATATATATATATATATATATATATATATATATAGCCCAAACAGCTTCTAACCTGTAGAAGTATCAGAGCCATAACCAAAAGACCAACAATTGATTAAGTTAAAGCCTATTTTAACACATCAGAGGAGAAGCACGAGTTCCGGTTCATTTTGAGCAATCTGCCATGTTTAAATGTTTCAGAATGAAGGAAAATATATCTTCAGCTAAGGGTTTTGTGAAGATATCAACCCATTGATGGTCTGTATCTATGAATTTTAAAATTATTACCCCTTTCTGAATATTGTCTTTAATGAAATGATGTTTAATTTCTATGTGCTTCTCTATGGAATGCAAAATAGGATTCTTACTTAAACATATGTCAGCAATATTATCATAAAAGATAGGAATGTTACTCTCATATATCTGAAAGTCCTTAAGCCGATTCTTCATCCAGAGCATCTGAGTGCTGCATAGTGATGCTGAAATGTATTATGCTTCTGCAGTTGAGAGTGAAATGGTTGATTATCTTTTGCTAGCCCATGAAATAAGGTTTCCTCCCAGAAACTGACAGTTCACAGATGTGCTTTTGCATTCTAATTTGTCTCCAGCGTAATCTGCATCGCAGTACCTAGAAAGCCTATACTCTTATATTTTCTTGTACATCAGACCCAAGTTAGGTGTTCCTTTCAAATACCTTAGGATCCTCTTAACATCAGTTAAGTGAGGTTCCCTTAGATCTGACTGAAATCTGGAATAGAGACATACACTGAATAATATATCAGGACGCGTAGTAGTCAGATAGACAAGTGAACTATACCACGATAGAGTTTCTGACAAAGCTTTTGACTTACCTCTTCTTTCTCTAGAATGCAGGTGAGGTGCATAAGAGTCTTTGCTGGTTTGCTTTCTAACATTTCGAATTTCTTCAGAGTGTCTTTTATGTATTTTATTTGATATACATAAGTAGCATCTGATGTTTGATTGATTTGGATCCCTAGAAAGAACTTTAGTTCTTGCATCAGACTCATTTCAAATTCAGTCTGCATTAGCTCAAAAAATTCTTGACAGACAGAGGGGTTAGTAGAACCAAAAATTATGTCATCAACGTATATCTGACATATCATAAGATCGTTTCTGATGTTTTTACAGAAGAGAATGGGGTCGACTTTGCCTCTAATAAAATAATTTTCTAGAAGAAAAGAACTTAGCCTTTCATACCAAGCTCTGGGAGCTTGTTTCAGACCATAAAGAGATTTTTTCAGTTTAAAAACGTGTTATGGACATTTAGAGTTTTCAAAACCAGGAGGTTGATGAACGAACACCTCTTCAGAAATATATCCATTCCGAAATTCACTTTTGACATCCATCTGATATAATTTGATAGAGTGATTTACAACAAAAGATACAAGTAGACGAATAGATTCTAACCTGGCGACTGGAGCAAAGGTTTCATTGTAGTCAATACCTTCTTGTTGACCGCAATTGTAAGACCCCAATTTTGACCCTAAGATCCCTCATGCAATTTCATCATATGCATTAGCATTGGGATCATACCTTGGCATCCTCCTTGCCACAATTTTGATAAGAAGGCCAGACCTCGTGTATTCAGGGAAGGTGACCTTGTGCTCAAGAAGATTTTATCATTCAAACCAGATTCTAGGGGAAAATGGACTCCTAATTATGAAGGCCCATATGTTGTTAAGAGAGCCTTTTCAGGAGGTGCTTTGATTCTTACAACTATGGATGGTGAAGAGTTCACTCGTCCTGTGAACGTAGATGCAGTCAAGAAATACTTCACCTAAAAAAGAAAAGAACAACTCGCTAAGTTGAAAACCCGAAAGGACGGCTTAGTCAAAAATGAGCATCTCGGTGGATTGAAAACCCGAAAGGCCGATCCAGACAAAAATTAGAGACATAGAAACAGAAAAGAATTTCCTGATAAGTTGAGTACCCCGCCTTGGGGAAACTTATGCAAAAATTAGGGATTATGGCAAGTAACTGCAGTCTATTGATCGACCAATTCTGGAAAGACTTTGTTGAGCACAAGGGTTGACGTCGATTCATCATCCTAGTAGCGGTCAAGAGCACAGTGGATATCAAGAGTTGGTAGAAGGATTAAGGATCATTTGTATTCAATGTAACCCTTTTCCATGTAAATTACCATTTTTAACTTTGTAAAAATCTATGGAGTCTTGTCATTTACATACTACCATCCCATTAAATAAAGTTGAACTTTTGTCTAATTGTTTCTACACTTATTTACTTCATCCAATAGTTTAAATTTTATTATGATCATTTTGGAAATTAATTTTTTTTAATCAAAATCATTTTCTTAAAACATAAAAACATGAATTTTTCAAAGCAATTAAAAGAGAGTATCAACAGCACTTCAAAGAGAAGCAAGTCCTTAAGTGCGAAACATCAGAGGTTCCCCAAGCAGTTAACCCTTCGGGTATCCCTAGTTGTTTGTGTTGATCCGGTTCCCCCGAGAAGTGTTTGTTCCCTAGAAGAGTTTCGATTCTTTTCCCTAACTAAGTTGGTTGATTCAGTACCTTGCGGCGTGTTATTTCCCCGGCAGTGTTTCTGTATTCCCCAACGGAGTTCACGTTTTTTCAACAGAGTAAGATGTTTTTCCCAGTAGATCACGTTGGTGTCCCCACCAGTCGCCATCCGACTCACTCCCAGTCAGAGTTTCCTCCTGGTTTCTGAGCAACTATCTGTGTTTATCTTCTGTATGGTTGTCTTCCATTTAGTATGGTGTTGACCTAAAATTCCCTGCAGACCCAATATCTTCTCCTCTCCTCAGCGGATCTCCTCCCTCGGCTAGGTTTGAGCCTTTAGGTCGTTGATCTCTCTGTTCTCCAACAGTTGTCTCCCTCTTTTTATGGATTGACCGAGGATTGTACCGATGATTCAAATTCTTTGTGACACCTTTGTATCCTTTGTGATCGTTTTGTCAGCATAATCATCATACATACATATACATATACATTCATATAATTTCTTAACTTGCATATTGACACCATCATATGTGATTGATTTGTCGATTTGAGATTCTCATTCTCTGTATGGCGGTACTTTATCCCCATATAAAGTTCAGTGTCTGTCCTCCCTCAATTATAGAGTGTTAGCCCCTTAGGTAGAAAGACTTTAACCTTTCTCCTCTTCTCCACTGAGTTGTTTCCTCATGGATGATTATTACTTCAGTTTCCTCCCAAGTTGTTTATCTGGATGGAATCACTCCCCTTGAGTTATGTCCTCACTGGGTTTAATCTTGATTGACTGTTTCTTTCTAGCTTCTACCTAGATAGATGCTTTGAGTCTCCTAAGAGCTTATTACCCAGTAATTGGTAATATTCTTCTTAGTTTGCAGTTTGTTACTTCTTGCCCAATACCCGACAAAAGTACCCCTGTTTTCCCAGCAGTGGAGTTCCCAATGGTTTCATTTGTTTCTGATTCTCCAGGAAGTATATCCTTGATATGTTTACCCTAACCGGTGGCAGAGATCTTTCTCTCCCCTGCCTGAGTTTATCCTTTATTTGTTCATCCTAACCGATGACAAATATTCTCACCTTTGGTGTTCTACCCAGTAAAAAGGTAGTTGTAACCCCTATTGAGTTCCCTAGAGAGTTAATCCTTGATATGTTCATCTTAACCGATGACAGATTTCCTTCTTCTTGTGGTATTCTACCCAGTAACCGGTAGTTGTAAACCCTACTTTCTCCCGCAGAGTCTATCCTTGATATTGTCATCCTAACCGGTGATGGATTTTCTCTTCATTGGTATTCTATCCAGTAACTGATAGATGTAATTTTTATTTTCCCCCTCTCAGAGTCTATCCTTGATATGTTCATCTTAACCGGTGATTAATTTTCTCTTTGATGGTCTTCTATCCAACATTCAATAGATGTAATTCCTACTTTTTGTTCAGTTGGTTTATCCTTGATATGTTCATCTTAGCCGATGATAGGTATCCTCTTTGACAATCCCAAGTAAGTTTATCCTTGATATGTTCATCTTAACCGATGACGGATCTTCTTCCCTGTTGAGTTTATCCTTGATATGTTCATCCTAACCGATGACAAATATTCTCACCTCTGGTCTTCTGCCCAGTAACTGGTAGTTGTAAATCCTATTTTCTGCACTTTTCCCCAGCAAGGCTATTCTTACCCAGTAACCGGTAATGAATACGCTCTCCTGGAAATTCTCAGAGAGTCATCCTTGATATGTTCATCCTAACCGATGACGGATGTTCTCTCTGTAAGATCTTTATTATCTCCTCACCCAGTAACCAGTAGTAGATAATAGGTTTCTGCTCCTCTTGTGTTGAAGTTTATTTCTTCCCCAATTGAGTTGAGTGCGCATTTCCTTAGTGATATTGCTTCGCCTGCATGATTCAAGTATTTCAGTTTTATCCTGAGTTACTCTTGTCCCCTGTAGATGTTGTTGTTCCCTGGCTTATTCTTTTCCATGTTTGTATGGAATTCCTCTAGTTCCTCAGCAGTTTTAAGTCGTAGTCTGGCCTACGCATAACTCCTTTTCCCCCCAGAGTCTTTGTCTCCCCAGTGAGTTTTCCTTACGGAATATATTATACTCCTATAGACTTTCGGTCTCTCTGATTTCTTTTCCTTTATGGCAATATTTCCCCACAAAGAATTTAGTTTTGCATTCATATCATATGCATCACGAGGTCTCTTAGGGACCAAAATTTGTTTCTATATGTTGTTATTTAAGCCCATTCTACTGAGTCGACATGAAGATTTTAACCTTCGCCTCCTCAATTAGAATGTCCTTAAATAGGGGCAGTTGTAAGACCCCAATTTTGACCCTAAGACCCCTCATGCAATTTCATAATATGCATTAGCATTGGGATCATACCTTGGCATCCTCCTTACCCCTCTTTCATTGGGTTTGTTTTGGGAGAGATCACTAAGCACTATGTGATTGTATCATACTTGTATATCATCATTTTACTAACCAAAATACAAAAATATGTCTTTGCATTTGCCTAACTCTTTTGTAGGTAGGGCATGATCTCTATTGATCTATCAAGTTCACATCTAGGGTTTGAGACCCTCAGGACAAAGAGCACAACCATGATTTGATCCAAGAATGGTTATGAGGATCATATATGAGTTCCATTGATTACTACATGTTATATTGATCAATATTTCTTCAAGAGTTTGAGGGTGATTTGCCTTGGAAACCCTAGTTTGACTGGGTATCTTGAGTAACTTCTCCAACAAGCTATCTCACCAATTGATCAAATTTCTCAAGGGACACTTCAAATTTCATCATCTTATACATATATGACTACCATGAGCCAAGAAAGTCCAAAGAATTGAAGGTTATCAAGTTGGTTGATGGTGGTTGGCTAGATGAATTCATCTGATCAAAACTGGGTCTCCCTAGACCCTATCTCCTACAATTTTCACCATATGAAAATGATTCTAAGAGAAAAGTTACTCTAAATGACATTCCAAACAACTTTCATGTTGATATCTAGAGCTAGTTTTGCTTGTAAAATCATTTTCTATGTTGAAACATTATAGGTCATTTTGTCTAAACCCTAATTTGAAAGTTAACTTCCCAAGGCCATAACTTGCTCAATTTTTATGAGATGAAAGATTTCCAAGTTTCATAATCAAATTCAAGATGTCTATTTCAACTTTGATGTTTTGAGTGAGATCTAATTCAACTTTTATGAGCATGTGATATGAGGTTACATTATAGGTCATTTTTGACCTATACCATTGAATAAGTGATTTTTCCAAACATAAAAAATGCATAAATATATCATTCCTAATCCAAATTACATGAAATTGGTGACAATTTTGAAGGTATTTTAAAGAGCTATAACTTTGATGAAGACACTTTTCTCATTTGAAGCTCACATAAAAAGTTAAGCAAGGTGGAATATTGAGATATATGGCTTGACACTTAGAAAATTTTTCAACATGTTGAAATTTCCAAACTTCCACCTCAAAATTATCCATGTTCCAAGCTCCAAATGAAAAAGTGTTCAACATCAAACTTGTTTCCCTTGGTCCAAGCTTTCCAAAGAACCCAAGTTCATGCATTTTGGATGAGGTTTGCTAGGTCTATGCATGGCTTTAATAGGTCTTCATAATTGGAAAGAATCAAACTTCAAAACTTTAGTTCACAATGCCTTGCCATTCAAGCTTCATTCAGACCTCAATTGGAATCATTTTGGACCTTTTTGCATTGCATCATGGGCCTGTACGTGCCAATGCACTCGTGACATCAACATTGCTAATTTTGGATAGATTTTTAAAGTGTGAAAATATCATTCATTCATGCTATAAATACATGACCTCTATGCTCATTTGAATCACACCTTGCGCGCCAGCTTTGTCCCCCACTGAAACCCTCTCATTCTAAAGGAAAACTTGAGAAATTTCAATTTGAAATTTGAGTTTGAATCTCAACTGTTGGATATTCAAGAACTCCAGGATCCAAAGCCTTGCAACCTCTCTATTCATTTCCTGCTAGCTTCTCAAGTGTGATCAGATCGTGTTTGGAGCAAGCAACATCAAGAACTGCATAACATGGAAGGTAATTTTCAAAAAACTTCATCTCTTCGATTCTCTCTCAATTATACTCAATTCTCTTGGATCTTTGGTTGTCTGAAGTCCTGCCAATGTAGGCAAGAAGATTGAGTTGCTTAGAGGTCAAATCGAAGCAACTCAGTTGACACACCTCAAAATTCAACTCCTCATATCTTTCTATATATGTAAAGTTAGTTAAAATTGAGGCCAGATTCGTGCTCTCCGCCATTTTTTCTTTCAGATCATGTCCTCCTTTTTCATTTATGTGATGGTGATAACTGAACCAGTCCGGTGAGCCTCGCCTGAGAAGGTGATCGGAGGTCCAGCACCGATGGTGTGCTGGAGAGGTTCTGAGCCACATGATCATTTCAAAATATTTTAATCTCATGCTTCCATTGTGACTACCAAGCCTATGCCGCGTTGACTGCAGTGCATCATGGAACACACGCTCTAGGCCACTTGATCTGTCACCTCAATTAATGAGGGAGATCAAGTGGCTCACGTTTTTTCACATTTTCTGATTTTTGTTTTATTCCTTTTATTTTCATTAAATCATATTTTAAGACCCTAATTTTTACCCTAAGATCCCTCATGGCATCATATCACTGCTCATTGCATTGCTTCAAGGATCATAACATGTGTGGCTCCTTTACCCTTGGGTTAGGACTTGTGTTAGTTTGGTTTGAGACCACCAAACATGCTTGTATTGTATATTATTTGCTTTTCTTATTTTGTTTACTAACCAAAAGCACAAAAATATGTCACTAACTCTTTTTGTTTTGAAGCTCAAGCAATCATGTGTGCCCTTGCTCCTAGGAGGCTCCTATGCTCAATGAAGTGGCCAGATGAAGATGAAAGCAAGCATGACAATGGTCCCCAAAGCTCTCAATCATCATATATGTCTACCAAATATCTCAATTTTCCAATTTGATCAAGATAAACCAAAGGGCTTGAGGATTGTTTCCCAAGGAAACCCTAATTCAACCGTGTATTGACCGTGCCTTGCTCATGAAGCAACCTCAACCTATGATAAAATTAAATCAGGGGAAGTCATTTAACTCATTATTTTATGCATATTTAAGATTATGTGAGTAACCTCAATCATTCATTCATCAAGATTTGAAGTTTGGACTTGAGAAGTTGACCAGTCAAGTCATCTGACTATTTTGAGATCCACTAAGACCTAACGTTTGATGTGTTTGTCAAATGAAGATGACCCCAAGAGAAACAATGTTCTTAAGAACCATATGAACAACTTTTATGTTCATCAAAAATCCATTTGAAACTTTTAAGGTCATCATTCATTTCAAAACATTATAGGTCATTTTGACTGAAACCATAATTTTGGGTCAACTTCTTAAGGACCTAACTCCTTCATTTTTTATGATTTTGATGTTGACCAATTTAATTGGAAATTTTAAGATGTCTACTTCAAATGTTATGTTGGACAAAATTTCATAATCCTAAAAGAAACACATGTGATAATACAAAACATTATAGGTCACTTTGGACCAAAATCATTGAATCTTGAAAAAGTACAACTTCAACTGCTCATAACTTTCTCATCAAAAATCCAAATGATGAAAACTTTAAGTCCAAATTTATCATCTTTAAAATATCTACAACTTTCTTGTTAGAGGTGTTTCAATTTGTGTCTTGTATCATTGAAACAGAAGGGCTTGAAGTTGGTCACTTTTGACAAATTTTTCAAAGGCATGTTTTGTACCTTAAACTTCATGACCAGTTTTCATAAATTTCCAAACTCTAAATGGATTTTTGCCCAACATAGATTTTGTTACTTATGTCAAGACCTTTCCAACCATTACTCACATGCCTATCTTTGGATTTTCCATGAGTGACTTTCGAAGAAGGGAACATTTATGCCCAATTATGGAATTCACATTGAATCTTCATGCACAAGCAATTGCAATTCAAACTACACGTCCATTTCACTTCAGAGTAAGCTCATCATTCATTTCCACCAGCTTTTGGGCCTCACATGCGCCTGTACAGGCCCATGCATGGAGGACCCAAAGCTTCATGCACACGAGTTTGGCACCTCATTTGCTTGCACTTCAGCTATAAATAAGAGCCTCGCCTCATTCAAATTTCACTCTGAATTCAACCTAAAGCTCTGCAGAATTGGAAACCCAACCATACCAAAGGAATTCTCATTTTAATTTCTCATTTCAAGTTTGAATTTCAACAAAATCAGTTGATCTTCAATACTTATTCTTTAGCCTTGCATTCATATCACACCTCAAGATCAATGTGGAAGCAAGAGATTGAGTGGATCGTGCTGTTTAAAGCTGCACTTCAAAGGTTTATCATCTAACTTTTTTGATCTGAATCTCACCATGTAATGTGAATTGCTTGTGTTCAAATGGTTTTTTGAAGTCCTCGTGTGAGAGGCAAGCCAGTGGTGGCTTTGATTTTGTGTTTTGAAGCACTTCAGTTTATGCACCTGGAAATTCAAGCTCAGATTTCTCATTCCATAGAGATCTTGAGAGAAATCCAAGGTTACAGGGGTGATGTACATCACCCCAACTTCATTTTGGTATAAGGCTCATGCATTTTGGTTGTGGTTTGAAAACCTGCAACTGGTGGCCGAAATCAGTTGCCTCACCGGAGAAGACGGTGGTTTCCACCACCATCCCCACGTGGTTGAACCTAGACCCTTGGATGAGGCTCCCACGATCTAATCTCAGTCATGCTTTCATTTGACTTTTTTTAATTCATTCTATTTCGCGCTTGACTCATGTCCATGGTACGCGCGCGCCTCAAAGCCTTTCGATTTGTCCACGTCAATTAATGAAGTGGATCGTGCGCTTCTTGATTTTTCATATTTTATAATTTCTGTTTTATTTATCTTTTATTCCATTTATTTTAAAAAATTCATAACTCTTTTATTTGGAATCACAAAAATATGAGACCAATTGCAAAATTTTTCTTTTAAAATCTAGTTTCATAATCTGATTTTTAATTATTTTTGTGATTCCATTTAATATTTTTTTGTGAATTATTTTATTTTTAATAGTTTTTAATTCATTTTAAATACTTTTTGATATCCAAAAATTCCAAAAATATTTTCTCAACACATATGTATGATGATAAGTCTATGAAAAATATTCTCATCAATTTCTTAATTGTTTTAAGATTTATTTGAGATTTTAATTCATTTGTTTTATTTTTCTTGATTTTTAATTGTTTAAAAGTAGTTCCTGTTTTCAAAAAATATTGAGAAAATTTGTCAAACCTTGTTTGACCATGTTAGACTTATGATGATTCAATTGGACTTATCCAAGTTGATTTGAATTGAGTTTGAAGTTTGACCATACTTTGTCCATTTTATTTTGCATTTATTTTAATTCCAAAAAATACCAAAAAATAATTTTGACCTTTATTGACTTCTAATCTTCATTTCTCTTCTGTTTACCATTGGTTGATGTTGATTTCATTCACATTTGATCATTGTGTTTTGATTGTCTTATTTGAATTCTCCTTTTATCCATTTCATTTTCATCTTCATCTTCTTCTTCTTTTTATTTTGGCCAATGAGTTAATGATTTGTGGTTAGCCTTGACATATGAGAGGCTTAACCTTCTTTGATCCAAATAAAATTCAACTTGATCAAAGATCAAGTGAATTGCTTTGTATCCAAGATAGGTTGCTTCTTGGTCAAGCAAAAAACCTAAAGTCCATACAAGGCCTTCCTTCTTTTCTTTTGGCATGGCAAGTTGTAGGAGCTTGACTTACTAGTCATGATCTCTAACTTGTGTTTATTTGCCTATAGTTTTATTGACTGGCCTCAGATAGGTGTGACTACTACATTAGTCCACTTACGATTGCTTAACATAACGCTAAATTGTCTTATGACACACTAACACTAACTACTAATTACTAACTCTTAATTCAAGCATTTAATTTCTTGTAATTTACTTTAATGCAATTTAATTTCTTGCTCATTTATTCATATTGCCTTTTCCCTTTGCTCATTTGAGCTCATATTTTATGTTTATGCTATTTTCCTTTTGCTCACTTGAGCTCATTATTGTGAATAAATATATGGTGGCTTTGTGTTTATTTTGTGATTGTTTGTGTGAACCCAATGCAAAAAAGGAGAAAGGACTTAGAATTAGGACCTCACCTATGCTTAATGGAGTTCAAGAGCAACTAGGCCTCATGCCTTTAGAATGCTAAACTTGTTAAAGAGCAACTAGGCCTCATGCCTTTAGAATGCTAAATCTTGAAAGTTGACTTCAAAGGACCCCTAATCTAAACTCATTCTTTGTCCATTCCTCTTATTGCATTGTGAACTTTTTGATTGTTTGTTCTTGTGTGATAGGGATTCCAAACTTGAGATAGTAAGAAGGACCATTGTCATGAATAGCCAAGTTATGAGAGACAAGCCAAATGGAGATCCTAGGAGCTTGGTTGAATATTTGTTTGATTGCTTGAGTTATTTGCTAAGTCCAAAGGAAAGGAGCATCTTGAATCATCTTTATGATCTCAAGAATGGAACTCCAAGGGTTTTATCTCTTCTGTTATCTTTTCATGTTTAGGACTAGCCCTTCTTTTCTTCTCTCCACTCTAACCCAAGCCAAACTCATTTTTGTGCAAACATTGACATTGTTTTCAAAACTAGAAACCTAGGCCATATGCCTTTGATTTTTCAAACTCTTTTCATTAATACTTATATTGAATGAACCTTAAGTGAACTTTGACTTCATTTTGTGAATACTTCTAACTTGTAAATACAACTCACTTCAAGTTGGTTTTGTGGTTCCAATGACCACCTTTGTTAAAACCTTTTTTCATAAACATTGGCCATAGGTTTGAGTTATCACAGTGGTTGATGTAAACCTGACCTTATCCTTAGTGATTGGACTATAAGTCTTCCATACTTATTATAGGGTGGATCCCTCACTAGTATGTTGAAGCTCTCCTCACATGGTGGATTGTTGGTTTAGGTTGAGTTTTCGCCCTTTGATAACAAAAGACCTTAAGGCTTTTGGAAAATCAATTCACCAATATTTTGAGATTTTTACCCCGAACTACGAGGTTTTGATCCTACCTTTGTAATGGTACGTAGGCAATGGGTTCATCCATTCAAACAATAAAATTGTATATAATTTGTATATTATTTTCTCATCTCCCCAATCTTGTTTGCACAAATATTTCCACAAATACCAACCTACCACACACTTTGCAAAAAGGGCTCCCTTAGAGTACTAAGGATGTTTTGGGTGCTTAAAACCTTCCCATTGCATAACCAACCCCCTTACTCAGATCTCTGACATTTTTATTAGTTTTTGATTTGATAAAACTTCTTACTTGGTTTTTGTTCGCTTTCTAACCTTTCCTTTGGATAAATAGAAGTGCGGTGGCAACTCGAATTGTATGCTTACTTTTGATTTAGTCAATAAATCTAAAGGTAACGAATACCCCGCTACACATATTAATTTTAATATTGATCCAAAAAATATGAAAGTTTCACCAAAAATTTTCAAATAATTTCCTCTTTCATATTCTGAATTAAAATTATTTTTTGGATCATTATTAATATTTCTTAAGATTTAATTGATTTTGTGATTTTTTTTAATTGTTTAAAAATACTTTTAAGTCTTCAAAAGTTCTGGAATTTTTTCTCCAAGGTCCTTTGACCTTGTTTGACCTATGATAAATCTCATGGCGATTTCTTTGGTGTTTTGATGAGGTTTTAGGAATTTGACAAACCATAATTAATTTAAATGCCTTATTTTAGTATTTTTAATTTGAATAAATGCCAATTAATTGTGTTGACCACTTGTGATGACTTGTTTGAGTTTGACTCTTGTTGTTGGGCCTTGGTCAAGGTTGATTTGACTTTGTCAAGATTAATACCATTGGCTTTAGGGGATTGATGGAATGTACATTCCATCTCCCAAAATGAATGGATGATATTAATTTGGTAAAAGTCCTCCTTTGACCAATTTGAGTTTTGATCCATTCCCCTCCCTCTTCATCTCATTCCCCTTCTTTATGCATCCATCTCATTTGGCCTATGATATCTCAAAGTCCTAAGGCTAGTTAATTGAAAAATTAACATAAGTATGGATGATATTAGGCTACCTATTTTGCATATTCTTTTTGTGTGTGGTATGTTTCATGAACATAGTCCATTATACTATGTCTCAAACATGCATTAACACCAAAATTCTATTGCCCGACCTCAAATAGTTGTGACTTCTACATAAGTCCAATTACGATTGCTTAACATATCGCTAAATTTGTGACACAAAAGGCATAGCATTCTAGTTAGTGAGATTGTAAGTCTCCCCTCTTTCATGGTATTGTATGGAAACTTGGCCTTTTTTCCTTCCTTTGGAAGATGTCTTGGCTCAAGGATTCATGCTTGTGATAAGTGGGTTGAATATTCTCCAAAGAATGTCTTAAAAATGAAAAGCAAAAGCAAAATAATACTAACTTCTAACTCATTAACAACTAACTTTTGATTTTAAGCCATTTACTTTAATGTCATTTAATTTTAGCCTTTATTCATTTTCCATTATTCATACCATTCTAATTGTTTATATTAATGCAATTTTGACTTTGTCCATTTGGACCATATTGTGTGATATAACTTGTTTGTGTATAATTTGCTTGTTTGTATGGTCTTTGACCATTAATGTACATAATAACAACAAAAACCCTAAAACACTTCTGCGTGGACTGTTGGTTTAATCTTGGACAAAATGGACTTAGAAATTAGGTAACATTCCTATGCTAAAGGACTTGGACAATGCCAAATTTTTGTGAAACCAAGAGCTTGCAATTTGAAACTTCATCTGATACATCATTCAAGATCCCTCTGAGTTTATCTGCAACATGATCATTGTGAAGCTGTTATTTTAAATCTGTGACTTGTGGAATTCATCTGTTACATGGGCTAATTTGAAGAAGATCATGGAGTGGCTAAAGCTTGGATGTGGCTATCTTTATTTGATGCCTTTTCTCTTCAAGATAATATAATTGTGCATTTGTGTGTTGCTTGATTCTAAATGTCCAAGGGAATTTGGGGTTTCTATTGAAATTCTTGTCTATTGGATTGCTACCCAATGGTCAAATGTTTTCAACTTTTAACTTTTAATTTTGTGCATAGGATTAGTCTCTTCATATTCTCCCCATTTCTTTAATTTCAAAATCTCTCCCCCCTTTTTTCAAAGTCTTCTTTGATTGAACTTATTTTGTTCTAAACTTTGACCACTTTGCAAAAAGCTAGAAACTTTGGCCTTATGCCATTGCATTTTCAAACTTCTTTTCTTAAATCAAACTTGTAAATAAACTTAACTATACTTGACTTAAACTTTCAAAAAAGCCAAAAAGAAACTAACTCATTCAAATCATTTTTAAAACTGATGCAAGAAAATAAGCTATGGTTGTTGAAGCTAGCAGAAATATACACAAACACATTGCACGCTCAAACATACAACAGAGTCTCCATCAAACTTTATTTATTCCCAAAGGAAAGGGAAAATATTGATAAAACCCGGGAGAAAGAGATATGGTGGTTAAGGAAGTAGGTTATGCAAGGGGGAAGGTATCAACACCCCTCACATCCATGGTACTCCATGGAAACCATTTTAATTGTTCTTTACTCGAATGAGTGTTACATATAAGGTTTACTCATGAAAGTATAAAGGGAAAAGGAAATAAATAGATAAAGTTCTCGGTAAGGATTGGGGCCCTAATGCCTATGTATCCTCATAGTGCAATGATCAATTCAGAGCTTCGTAGTTCATAGAACTAGTGGTGGGAGGTGGAAAGAAGTTATGGTAAGGGTATGGTCTGAACCAAAGGATAATCTGATTTGGACTCCAACAAGGGGTGACATATGAACCCCAAGAGTAAAATTGGTATGAACCAATAAGTGAGGGGCCTATGGTATGGTATCACTGTATTGGAATAATCGAAAAAAAAAGAGGATCACCTGTATACAGCTGCAAAGCAAGTAAGGATATGTTCGTATAAGCAACAAGAGGACTAATAAGACAAATAAATCGACTCTTGGTTCATAAGGAGATATGAGACGGAGCACAAAGAGATATTGTATTTGGCTCAAAAGACATAGATATATCACATGAAGCGAATGAAGGTAGATAATGAATACATTATGGAGATGAGTGGAGGAAATAAATAAGTATGCTTGCGGAGGATTCGAACCCTCGTGCCTATGTATTCTCATTGTGCAATGAGAAAATCAGAGCAATCGTAGTTTAGCCTACTGCGACTCAAACAAAAGAGGATAGATTGATTTGCCAGGATGCCAGGCAGGTTGCTTAACAAGCAAAAGTGTGGCAATAACCAATAATGGTGATCAATCACAAGGACAAATGAGATATGATTGGCCTATACACGAAAGGATTTATAAGGCAATAGATTCGTCTAAGCACGTGAGGTCTTATAAGACGAACAATGAGTAAGAAATGATTGGCCTATACACAAGAGGATTTACAAGGCAAGAGCCTTGTCTAAGCACAAAAGGTCTTATAAGACAAGTAATGTACACAATAGGATTTATAAGGCAAGAGCTCAAAAGGGGTTCTCCTAAGCACAAGAGATCTTATAAGGAGAACAATGATTGAGGGGTTTGCTAAGGCACAATATGACTGATAACAAAAACACTGATTGAATTGAGT
This sequence comes from Lathyrus oleraceus, assembly GCF_024323335.1. NCBI lineage: Eukaryota > Viridiplantae > Streptophyta > Magnoliopsida > Fabales > Fabaceae > Lathyrus > Lathyrus oleraceus. The sequence goes on along the minus strand of NC_066583.1, from coordinate 574,871,705 downwards.
GGGCCTAATCACAAGAGGTCTGATAAGGCTCATGATGAATAAGGGCTTGCCAAAGCACAAGAGGACTAATAAGGCAAACAATGATTGAATGAGGTGGGCCTAAGCATAATAGGTCTGGTAAGGATCAGAAATGATTGGGTTGATTAATTAGGATTCAAAGACTTGATCACAAGTGAACTGATCCAAAGGATATTTGAATGTCAAAGAGAGTATGATTAGTGATCCACTAAGGAATAAATGATTGATGTGAAATGGTGCTTCACTATTGAAGTATTGAATGATATGATGCTTGCTTGAAGAAGACTTGTCAATTGTATGGTTCAAATTGCACTAAAGTCTATGAACAAAGGCGAATACCTTGAGCAACTAGGTCATGCGTCCCATACCCAAGGATATCCTAGGCAAGAATAGGAATTCTCCATTCTCATCATTCTTTGTTTCTTAAGGCTCATAGCGTGCAACTCGAATCAAAATTGACAAGTTTCTTACAGGAGAGCTTATTGGTGCAATGCTAATTTTTGTAGAAGAAGACCGGGCAATCACGTAATTCAAATTATGCTAAAGTCTATGAATAGAGGTGAGTACGATGAGCAACTGGGTCAAGCGTCCCGTACCCAAAGATATTCAGAATGAGTTAATGGAATTCTCTACTCTCATTCATTGTCTATTTCTTAAGGCTCGTGCCACACAATCTGAATCATAATCGTCAAGTGTTGATACCTTTGCCGTGCTTGAGAAGTAGTCCACTTTGCTAGCTATGCTTGACTAATGTTGACTTGAAGTCTTGATCTTGCCTTTGAACCTTGAGGTCTTGAGCTCCTGAGATTCAGCATATCCACAATAGTTTGAGTGTAATGAACTTTCCATATCAAGTGATCAAGGGTCTTTTAATCACTTGAATATGCCTAGGGCTTACAATACAATTACAAAGGATTTGGTTGACCAAAGTGTCCTTTGGTCAACACTAATCAGTGGGATTGAAATAGTAGTTAAACTATGTACAATAATATCCTATTGAATTAATCATCTAAATAAAATCAGACAATTCTGATTAAGGCCCTAAACTAGGGGAACATGTGTAAAAGTCAAGATTTTAATCCTTAAGGGAAAAATGGTCAATATGTACAAAAAGAATTAATTAGGAAAATAACTTCTAAAAACAATTTTTAATCAAGAACTAATTAAACTTAGTTATACCTAATTATGTGAAAAACTATTTGTTCTAAATATTCTAATCAAATCTAAACATAACCTAACCAATATTTAAAACTTAATTAATTTCTCAAAATTTCCAAGTAATTCTAGGGTTCTAAAAGTTACCCTCTTTAAATCTCAATCTCATTACTCTAATTCGATTATAAGAAAACATATAATCCATAGTTAATTCTAATTAACTAAATCAACATAAATTTCTAATCTAATCTAAACTTTAACCAAAATCTAAACCTTAATTAATACATTAAATAGTAATAAAAAAACAAATGAAAACACTCATGAAATGGGCAGAAAATAGGGTGCAAGCCCGCACTGGATTTGTGGCAAAAAAAGGTCTGGACCTAGTTCAAGGCCCAAAGTTGGATTCAAGACCCAGAGGGGGGTGCAGGTCTTGGAAGGTAGGATGTACTCATAGGTAACATTTGGGCCTTGGGCCCAAACTGGTATACTGCCAAGATTGAAGCAACAAGAACCAAACCTATATGATGAGATACGAGTCCAAAACACGATGTAAGAAAATTCACAATATCGGTGATGTCGTATCTTCATCACTTTCCATCACCATGGCCAAACTCAAAGCGAAGAATGACGGCTTCGACATCAACTCTCACCGAAATCGACTTCTATCATCCAAGTGCAATTCATCGAGTATGCGCGTAACAACACTGAATCGAAGTAACAAACTCAACTGATCGGAGCTTTATGAAGCCGTGCCGAAACCTGATTCTCTAATTAGGCGCGAATTTGGGAAGAGAAGAATCATGAATGTATGCGCCGATAACTTAAGCGAAAAGCAGAAAAAATGCGCACCGAGTCGAAGAAGAAAGATGCTCTATCGCGGTGGCTCTCCAATGATTGTACGGGTACCGATTCTCCTTCTTCTTTCCGTTTTCTAATCTTTTGCAATTTGTGGTGTTGTGATGTTGACTTCGTTCTCTATAACTTAACCAATATTTTTAGTTTCTATGACACTGTCAGTGCATATTCCTTTTTCTCTATAACTTAACCAATATTATTTTATTTGTTTTCATTTCATTGAATTAGCTAAACTCTTTTACTTGAACTTATTTATTTGATTGTGTTTTAAAAATATATTTACATTTTATATCATATAAACATTCAAAAAAGTTTATAGAGTTTAATTATTATATTATGTTAATCTATTTTAAAATAAAAATCTTTTAAGGTTGTTGCACAAAAATTAAAAAAATTTAATAATTAAATATAATATTTTTATAAAATTGTCCTTAATTACTATTGATCGTCGTAAAAGTATAGTATGATGTAATAATTTGAAGGTAGTGGAGACAATATTTATTTGGGATAAAGTTGGTAAAAATTAATTAATGTTGCATTGATAATGTAAAGAGACTCTTATTTTGGGACAAATTTCTTTGACTAAAAAGACTCTTATTTTGGATTAGAGGGATAATTTTTTAATACAGTTAGCACATTGTTGGAATTCAACAATGAACCTCCTTTAATAATGCATATGAATCGGAGAAGATGGAGAATGAAAAGATAGAGAGAGAAATAAATTTTCTAACTGACTTTTCTCAAATTGAGGAACTGTTACAATCTGTAACTAACTATTGGTTTATATACTATGCAAGTATTACTGCACAAAATGCAACTGAAATTAAACTCAAACTAAACACAAATGCAAATTCAAATGAAATGAAAATGAGCTTGTAAATGAATTACATCTAACATCATCCCTTAATTCATATTCAAGTTTGAAAATCCATAACACCAATTTCATCCCTTAAATTGATGAAGTGTCCAGTTTTAGTTGCCATGGTCAACACATATGCAAGTTGCTTCTGAGTGTTGACATGAACAACCTCAAGTACTTTATTTTGAATTTGATTATGCAAAAAATGATACTTGGTATCAATGTACTTGCTTCATCCATGTAGCATTGAATTCTTAGCAGGACTTATGACAGATTTGTTGTCAATAATCAATCTGACTGGTTTGCTCACCTTAAACTTCAGTTCTTATAGAAAAATCATCATCCAAACAGCCCGACAAGATGACAAAGCACCAACTATGTATTCAACTTCACAATTTGAGGATGCAAACATTGGTTGCTTCTTGGAACACCAAGAAATGAGAGCTCCCATATACATAATTATGTATCATGTAGTGCTTCTTTTGTCCATTCTATCACCACATCAGTCAGGGTCAGAGTAGCATATCAGCTCACCAACATCTGTCACTCCAAATGGAAACAAAATTCCATGCCTTAGAGTTCCTTTTACATACCTTAGTATCCTGACTGTAGTTTGGTAATGTGACCACTTTGGTTTACTCATAAACCTACTCACTATTCCAACTACATAACATTTTTCAGGCATTGCACAAATATCTCAGACAGCCAACCAATTGTTTGAAGATTGTAGCATCTACATCCTTGCCACCATCATTAGAATCCAGCTTATAATTTGTCTCAGCAGGTGTGACTACTGACTTAGGATTCATCAGCTCAAATCTCTTAAGCAGCTTAAGTTCATAATTCAGTTAGTGCACAATATTTCCCTTCTTAGAATGCAAAATCTCCATCCATAAAAAATATACCATATTTCCAAGGTCAGTCATATCAAATGCATTCCTCATCACCTTCTTAAACTTATCTATTTTAGAAGTATAACTTCTTGTCAGAAGTATATCATCTACATAAAGACACACCATAATCACATTGCCATCAGAAGTATGTTGCACATACACACCATATTCTATTTTGGATATCTTGAACCCCAAATGCTTGAAAACGAATCAATCTTCAGATGCTATCAGAAGTATGCTGCACATATACACCTTATGGTTTCATGTCTGGCTACAGGTGCAAACACTTCAAAGTAGTCTAAACCAGATTTTTGTAGGAATCCTCTAGCTACTAACCTTGATTTATGCTTGGCAACTGAACCATTTGTGTTTGACTTTATCTGGAAAACCCATCTCACACTGATGACTTTCTTGTTATGAGGTAGAACAGTCAATTCCTATGTCTTATTTTTCAATGGCCTCAAGCTCTTCCTTCATGGCGTTCACCCACACCTTCTTCTTGAGAGCCTCATTGATGTTGTCAGGTTTAGAGTTCACCATCATGACACTCTATATGACATGTCCTTCACAATCAATCTCGGTATCTTGCAGCAAATCAAAATCTTCAAGTCTCCTTGGTATATGTCTAACTCTCTATGGCCTCTGGAAACCTTCAGAAGGAGAACCTCGTTCAAACGCCCTCCTTTAGACGTTCCACCTTTAGAGGCTAGACCACCTTCAGAAGCAGGACCACCTTCAGAGTCAGACTCACCTTCAGAGTCAAAGTCATCTTCAGAGCCAGACTCACCTACGGAGTCAGAGTCATCTTCAGATTCAAACTCTCCTTTAGAGTCAGATTCACCTTTAGAGGAAAAATCTCCTTAAGAGGTAGAATCATACTCTAGTGTGGGCATTTCACTAGAGATGGATTAAGACTTACTCCAATCCCATATTTTTGATTCCTTCACTATGACATCTTTGTTGACTTCAACTTTGTTGGTGACTGGACATAATAGCTTATAAGCACATGTACTGTGGTAACCTATAGGCAACATGACCTTGCTTGTGTTATCCAATTTCCTTCTAGTAGCATATGGTATATGTTTGTAACACACTGAACCAAACACCTAGAAATGACCGACACTTTACTTTCTTCCAATCCACTTCTCAATAGGAACTACTTACTTAAACTTCTTTGTTGGACATCTGTTGAGAACATATACTGAAGTAGCAATTGCTTCACCCTACAATTTCTTAGGAAGATTCTTCACATTCAACATGCTTCTTATCATGTCAAGCAGAGTTCTATTTCTCCTTTTAGTAAGACCATTATGCTATGGAGTGTATGGATTAGTCACCTCATGCTCAATACCATGTTCCTCGTAGAGCTTCTTGAACCATGTTGAGTTGAACTCACCTCCATCATAAGTTATGAGGATCTTCCACCTTTGTCCACTTTGATTTTCATCCTTCATTTTGAACTTCTGAAACTCAACAAACACCTCATGTTTGAATTTAATGGGTGCTACCTAAGTCATTCTTGTGAACTCATCCACAAATGACACAAAGTACTTGTTTATTCCAATTGAAGGTACCTCAAATGGACCACATATATTAGAATGCACCACACCCAAAGCATGAGGTGCTATTGGAGGCATTTCTAATGAGAATGGCAATCTTGGTTTCTTATCATTCATGCATATATCACATGATTTATATGGTGCCACAACCTTAGGAGTTCCATGAACCATATTCTTTGAACTCAGATGCCCTAAGCTTCTATAGTTCAGATGCGCCAATCTCGTGTGACACAATTCACTTTCCCTTTCAATACTTCTTTCACTAAGGCATTGAGTGTCTGCTATTGCAACATTCACTTTGAATATTCTGTTTCTTCCCAGTTCATATTGCATACAATCATAAAACTTCAAGAGATTGTCCTTCATGGTTACTGAAAATCCTTTTTCAATCAGCTAACCTACACTCATAAGATTGTTATTCGTGCTAAGAACAGACCATACATCCTTGATCAATACAATTTTTCCATTACTTAACGTAACTTTGAGATTTTTACCATTATTTTAGTATTCATATACCCACCATCAACACATCTAATCTTGGTCCTTTTACCATAGTCAAAATCAACCAACCATTACTTGTTTCCACTTAGGTGATTTGAGAAATCATTGTCCATATATCACTATTCTACCATTGATCCACCTATATTCTCAGATGCCATCAATAACACATATTCATCATCGAAATTTGTTATGGCTATGTTGGCTTCTTCACTCTTGCTAAACTTGTTGCAATTGTAGAACTGAACCTTTCTCTTGTCAAACTTCTCCTTTCCCTTCTAAACATTTTGATATTTCTTATCAGAATTAGAGAGTTTTGACTTTTGAACACTACCACCATACTTTTTCTTATTCTCTAACCTTTCTTGCTCCTGGTTCTTCTCGTCATAAGAAGGTTTCAGAGTCCGAGCCTTCAGAGTCTGAGCCTTCAGAGTCTGTTCTAACTCTTGTTTAGAGTTTCTTTCAGTCAAACACAACTCTTGTGCCTCTAAACTACTCTTAAGTTCTTCAATTCTCATGGTGTTGGTATCTTTAGAGTATTCTATGGATACAACTATGTAATCAAATTGAGGAGTAACTGGTCTCAATACCTTTTCAATAATTACTTGTTCAGAGAGCATTTCTCCACAAGACTTTATCTCATTAGTGACCAAAGTTACTCTAGAGATGTAATTAGGTACCTTCTCATTGTTCTTCATGTTGAGATTCTGATATTGCTTACATAGGGACCAAATCTTGACATTCTTCACTGATGCGTCACCACCATAACATCATCCCAGTGTATTCCACTCCTCCTTCGCCGTTGTTAAATCAACAATTTTCTCAAACACCCATGTATCCATACACTGTTCGATATATAACAACGTCTTCTAATCCTTCTTCCTTGTTTCTTGTTGCACAGTTCTTTGCTCTTCTGTTGCATATTATGCAACCAGTGTGTAACTTTTATTGATGAGATCAAGAACATCTTAAGCTCCAAATAACACACGCATCTGAATCGACCACCGATTCTAGTTCTTTCCATCGAATACTTGAAGCTTAGTGTTCAATCTACCATTTCCTCCGTTCATCTTCGTTCTTGTACAAATCAAATCACCCAGTTCTCACCAACACTCGTGTTTTCGAAACCCTAAGAATCAAGATCTTTGATTCTCTTCGATTTTGAAATTTAATTAAGCAAGAATTTCAGAATCGAAATCAATCACACACCTCACTACACTCATGTTACCCTGTGAATCGAACCGGAGCTCTGGCTACTGTAGCGGTAAATTCATGACCATCAAGCTATGGATAAGCTACACATCAATAAAACCAGAGTCGCCACCGCACTTTTATTATTTCCAAGGGAAAAGGGAAAAGTACGAACAAAACCTAAAGATAAGAAGTTTTCCAAATCAAAACTAATAAAATGCCATAGATTACAGGTAAGGGGGTTAGTTACACAGAGGAAAGGTGTTAGCACCCAAAGTGTCCTAGGTTTGAATGAGTGTTAGTTCTTTTTGTCTTTTGAAATTTTAAGTCAAATATAGTTAAGTTCATTTACAAGTTTGATTAAGAAAATATTTTAAAAATTCAATGGCATAAGGCCAAACTTTCTAATTTGCAAAATGGTCTAAGTTTAGAAAACAAACACAAGCAAATAAGATTTTAAAAGGGAGGGAGAGATTTGAAATTAAAGAAATGGGAAAGAGATGAAGAGACTAATCCAAAGAAAAAATTTAAAAGTTGAGAGTTGAAAAGATCTGACCAATGAGCTACAATCCAATAGACAAGAATTTCATATAGAAACCCAAAATTTCCTTGGACTTTTGAATCAAGCAATATCAATACAAATAGCAAGATGAAGTGTAAGACATCAAATAAAGATAGCCATATCCAAGCTTAGCAACTCCATGATCCTTCTTCATAATTCCCCATGTATCAGATGGCTTTAAAGAGGAGCATTAGACACAATTTCAAAATAACAACTTCAATATGATCATGTTGCAGATGAACACAAATGGATCTTCAATATTTGCATAAGATGAAAGTTTTCTTCAGAAGCACTTGGTTTCAGAAAAGTTGGCATTGATCAAGTCCTTTGCATAAGGAGTGTTGCCTAATTCTAAGTCCAATGTCTCAGATCAATCCAACAGTCCACACAAAATGTTTTTTTAGGGTTTTTGTTCTTATTATGTTAATTAAGGTCAAAAGACCACAAATACAAACACAATATATCCACAAAGTATGGCTCAAGTGAGCAAAGTAAAAATGACATTAAAGTAAACAAATTGAATGGTATGAATAATGGCTTGAAATTAAAGTGCATAAAAGTAAATGGCTTGAAATTAAATGTTAGTGGTCAGTGGATTAGAAGTTAGTATTGCTTTTGCTTTGGTTTTGTTTAAGTCATTCTTTGGAGAATACTCAACCCACTTATCACAAGCATGGATCCTTGAACCAAGACATCTTCCAAAGGAAGGAAAAAAGGCCAAGTTTCCATACAATACCATAAAAGAGGGGAGACTTACAATCTCACTTACTAGAATGATATGCCTTTTGTGTCAACAATTTAGCGCTATGTTAAGCAATCGTAATTGGACTTATATAGAAGTCATAACTATTTGAGGCCGGGCAATAGAGATTTTGGTGTTAATGCATGTTAGAGTCATAGTATAATTAACTATGCTCATAAAACATACCACACACAAAAACAATATGCAAAAAGGTGGACCTAATCTAATCCATACTCATGTTGATTTTGCAATTAACTAGTCTTAGGATCTAGAGATATCATAGGCCTATGACATGAATGAATAAAGAAGGGGAATTGGATGAAGAGGGAGGAGAAATGGAATCAACACAAATTGGTCAAAGGAGGACTTTTACCAAATTAAGATCATTCATTCATTTTAGGAGATGAAATGTACATTTCATGAATCCCGTAAATCCAATGATTTTAACTCAACAAAGTCAAATCAACCTTGACCAAGGCCCAACAACATAAGTGAAACTCAACAAGTCAAAATTAGAAGCTCAACACAATTTATTTTGCATTTAAATAATTAAAATCAACTAAAATATGCATTAAATTAAATTATGGTTTATCAAATTCCTAAAACCTCATCAAAACACCAAAAAAATGGCCATGAGATTTATCATAGATCAAACAAGGTCAAAGGACCTTGGAGAAAAAATTTCATCATTTTTGGAAACTTAAAACTATTTTTAAACAATTAAATCATGAAAAATATTAATAATGGTCCAAAAAATAATTTTACTTCAGAAAATGAAAGAGGAAATTATTAATTTTTTTTGGTGAAACTCTCATATTTTTTGGATCAATATTAAAATTAATATGAATTAATAAAAATAAAACAAATAAAATGAAAATCAAATAATCAGAAAAAACGTGGACCACTTGATCTCCCTCATTAATTGAGGTGGCAGATCAAGTGGTCACAAGCATGCAATCCACGATGGACTCTAGTCAGCGCGCCACAAACTTGGTAATTCAAACCAACACACAAGATTAAATCATTTCAAAAGGATCATGTGGCTCTGAACACACCAACTCACCACCGGAGCTACATCTCTGGTCTGCTTCTCAGGCGAGCCTCGCCGGACTGGTTCAGTCATAACCATCACCAAAATTAAAAAGAAGGACATGACTTCAAAGTAAAAATGACACTGGGCTCGAATCTGGCCTCAATTCATCCTAACTCCAAGTATATTGAAAGATACAAGGAGTTGAAATTTGAGGTGCACGATCTGAGTTGCTTCGATTTGACCTCAAAGCAACTCAATCTTGTTGCCTACATTGGTAGGACTTTAGACAACCAAGGATCCAAGAGAATTATGGAGAAATGAGTGAGAATCGAAGAGATGAAATTTTCTGGAAAATACCTTCAATGCAGATCTGAATTCAACTGTTCTTGCTTTGATTCGTGCTTGATCTGGCTCAGAATTCTTGCAGGAGTAGATTAGAATGATCAAAAGGCTTGGATCCCTAGAGTTTTTAATCTCAAAATAGTGAGATTCAAACTCAAATTCCAATGGAAATTCTCAGGTTTAACCTCTCAAATGGAAGGGTTTGGTATTGGGATCAAAGCGGTGCGAAGGGGTCCTCATTTCTGATGCATATGGTCTTTATTTATAGCTAATTCAAATGATATTTGCACCCTTGAAGTGAACTTAAAAATTTAGCAATAAGTGATGCATGGGTGCATTTAAGTGTACATGCCCATGAAATCATTCCATTTGGTCCATAATTGAGTGTACATAAGTCTGAGATCATGTTGGAATGCTAGACAAATGTGCATTGAAGTTTGAAGTTCAAGCCATGTGCAGCACATTCAAATCTTGTCCAAAATGGATGAAATTGGACTTTTTAGAAAGGTTAGATCAAGAGAAACAACTTTCATGTTGCACATATTTTTATTTGAAGCTTGTCTCATGATGAATTTTGAGGTGGAACTTTGGAAAATTAAACATATCAAAAAAAAATTCTAAGTGTCAAGCCATATGTTCACTTATTCCACCTTGGATAACTTTTTATGTGAGCTCTAAATGATAAATGTTCCTTCATAAAAGTTGTATCTCTCTCAAAGTCCTTCAAAATTGTCACAAATTTGACCTCATTTGGATTTGATATGAAGGAGTTATGCATTTTTGAAGTTGAGGAAAATCACTTGTTCAATGGTATTGGTCCAAAATGACCTATAACGTATCCTCATATCACATGCTCATAAAAGTTTAATTAGCTCTTTATCCAAACGTGAAAGTTGAATTAGACATCTTGAATTTGATTGTGCAACCTGGAAATCTTTCATCTCATAAAAATTGAGCAAGTTACGGTCTTGGGAAGTTGACCTCCAAATTAGGGTTTATACAAAATGACCTATAATCTTTCACCATAAAAAATGACTTTCCATGAAAAACTAGCTCTATACCTCAACATGAAAGTTGTTTGGAATGTCATTTAGAGTAAAGTTTCTTTTGGAATCATTTTCATATGACAAAAGTTGTAGGAGATATGGTCTAGGGAACCCCAGGTTCGATCAGATGAATTCCTCTGGTCAACCACCATGAACCAACTTGCTAACTTGCAATTCTCTTGACTTTTGGGACTCATGGGAGATCACATATGCATAAGATGATGAAATTTGAAGTATCCCTTGAATTATTTGATCAATTGTTGAAGAAGCTTGTTTAAGAAGTTACACAAGATACCCAGATGAATTAGGGTTTCCAAGGCAAACCATCTCCAAACTCTTGATGATTTCTTGATCAAAATAACATGTGGAGATCATGGGGATCCATATATGATGCCTAGAGCCATTGTAGATCATTCTTGATTGAGCTCTTAACAATGAGGGTCTTAAACCTAGATATGAACTTGATAGATCAAAGGTGAGCATGTGCCTTACCTACAAACGAGTTAGACAAATACAAAGGCATGTTTTTGGTATTTTGGTTAGTAAAATGATAAAATACAAAGTATGATACAATCACATGATGCTTGGTGATCTCTCCCAATGCAAACCCTCTGAATGAGGGGTAAGGAGGATGCCAAGGCGTGATCCCAACGCAAATGCATATGATGAGATATCATGAGGGATCTTAGGGTCAAAATTGGGGTCTTACAACTGCCCATATTTAAGGACGTTCTAGCTGAGGAGATGAAGGTTAAAATCTTCATATCGACTCAGCAGAATGGGCTTAAATAACAACATATTGAAACAAATTTTGGTCCCTAAGAGACCTCATGATGCATATGATATGGATGTTAAAAAGAATCTTTGTGGGGAAATATTTCCACAAAGGAAAAGAATCCGAAGAGACTGTAAATCCGCAAGAGCAAATGCATTTCATAAGAAAAACTCATTGGGGAGACAGAGACTCTGGGGGGATAAAAAAGATTGTGCGTAGGCCAGGCTACGTCTTAAAACAAGCTGGGGGACACGAGGGATTCCATGTAAATAAATCAATGGAAAGACTCAGCCAGGGGACACAAGGAACGTTTGCAGGGGAAACGGGTAAATCAAAACAAAACTGAAATACTCGAACCACGCAGGAACAACGATTTCACCAAGGAAATACGCACTCAAACTCAACTGGGGAAAGAAGATCTTCAACACAAGAGGGGCAGAAATATATCATCCACTACCGGTTACTGGGTACGGAGATAACAAAATTTGATAGGGAGGACATCCGCTACCAGTTAGGGTAAACATATCAAGGATGACTCACTAAGGGCATCTAGGAGGCGTATTCATTACCGGTTACTGGGTAAGAATAGACTTGCTGGGGAAAAATAGGATTTACAACTACCATTTACTGGGCAGAAGACCAAAGGGAGAGAATATCCGTCACTGGTTAAAGTGAACATATCAAGGATAGACTCAAAGGAAAGATAATCCGTCATTGGTTAAGATGAACATATCAAGGATATACTTGCCTGGGGATGTTAAAGAGGATACCCGTCATCGGTTAAGATGAACATATCAAGGATAAACCGCCTGAACCTAGTAGGAATTACATCTATCAAATGCTGGATAGAATACCACAAAGAGAATATCCGTCATCAGTTAATATGAACATATCAAGGATAGACTCCGAGGGGAAGAATATGAATTATATCTATTAGTTACTGGATAGAAAACCAAAAAAACAATATCCGTCACCGATTAGGATGAACATATCAAGGATAAACTCTACAAAGGGGAGAAAAGAAGGATTTACAACTACCGGTTACTGGGTAGAAGACCGCGAAGAGAAGGAAACCCGTCATCGGTTAGGATCAACATATCAAGGATTAACTCTCTGGGGAACGAAATAGGGATTACAACTACCTTTTACTGGGTAGAATACCACAAGGAGAATATCTGTCACCGGTCAGGATGAACATATCAAGGATAAACTCACAGCAGGGGAAGAAAATATCCGTCATAGGTTAGGATGAACATATCAAGGATATACTTCCTGGGAAACATGAAAACGAACCCGCTGGGGAGAAAAAGGGGTTACTTTTGCCGGGTATTGGGCAAGAAGTAACAAACTGCAAACTAAGAAGAATATTATCAGTTACTGGGTAATAGGCTCTTAGAGGACCAAGGACATCTATCTGGATAAGATCTAGAAAGAAAAGGTCAATCAAGACTCAACCCAATGAGGATATAACTCAAGGGGAGTGGTTTTATCCAGATAATCAAGTGGGGAGGAAACTGAAATAATAATCATCCACGAGGAAATAACTCAGTGGGGAATAAGAGAAAGGTTAAAGTCTTTCTGCTTAGGGGTTTGAATCATCGATACAATTCCTAGCCAATCTCAACAGGATGGAGGCATCAACTGGAGAAAGATCAAACCTCTTTGAGGCTTGAACCAAGCTGGGGAAGAAAGGAGGAGATCTGCTAAGAAAACAGCTATCAACTCTGTGGGGAATTTTAGGTCCACACCATATCACATGGGAGACAACCCTGCAGGGGATAAACACAAATAGATGCTAAAAACCAGGGGGAAACTCTGATTGGGGACCAGTCTGATGGCGACTTGCAGCGAAACAAAGTTCTGCCGACGCCATGCAAACCACTGCAATGATATGCCTACAACTCAAGGGAGTCCAATCACAAACTCAGCTGGAGAAGATGAACAACTCGGCTTGGGAAATTAACAAACACCGGGTGCTGACATACTGTCGGGGATGAAATAGGGATCACGCTAACTGCTTGGGGAGAACCAATAATGCTCCATATTTAGGGCTTATTGCTTTCAAACCACCATTGATATTCCTTTTAAATGAAATCGATTACTTAAAATTAATGCTTTTATATGTTTAAGAAAAAAAATACAATTTTGATTACAATTTTAATTTCAAAAAATATCATAATAAAATTTAAATCTATTTGGCTGAATTAAACAAGAGTAGAAATAATTGGAGAAAAGCTCAACTTTATTTAATAGAATGGTAGTCTGTAAATGACAAGACTCCATTTACAAAAGTTGAAAAATGGTAATTTACATGGAAAAGGGCTACATTGAATACAATGATCACTAATCCTTCTACCAAATCTTGATATCCACTGTGCTCTTGGTGACGGCTGGAGATGACGAATCAGAATTTGACAATGTGCTTAAGACAAGTCTTCAGAACTGAAGATCAGCAGGATGCAGTTACTTGTCGAAATCCCTAATTTTTGCATAAATTGCCCCAAGGTGGGGTACTCAATTTATCAGGATAATTCTTTCTATTTTATGTCTCTAGCTTTTGCCTGGATCACCCTTTCAGGTTTTCAATCCACCGAGACGTTCATTTTTTCCTAAGCCGCCCTTTTAGGTTTTCAACTTAGCGAGCTGTTCTTTTATTTTTTTAGGCGAAGTATTTCTTGACTGCATCTGCATTCACAGGAAGAGTGAACTCTTCATCATCCATAGTTGTAAGAATCAAAGAACTGCCTGAAAAGGCTCTCTTAACAACATATAGGACTTCATAATTAGGAGTCCATTTGCCCCTAGAATCTAGTTTGAAAGACAGGATCTTCTTGAGCCCAAGGTCACCTTCTCTGAATACACGAGGTCTAACCTTCTTGTCAAAAGCTTTCTTCATTCTTTGCTGATATAATTGACCATGACACATGGCAATTAACCTATTCTCTTCAATTAAATTTAACTGGTCATACCTAGTTTGACACCATTCAACCTTAGTCAACTTGGCTTCCATCAGCACACGCAATGATGGGATCTCCACCTCTACTAGGAGCACAACTTCCATGCCATAAACAAGTGAGAAAGGGGTTCCCCTGTTATTGTTTGCAGCTTCAACAACCCCATTCATCTTGGGTCGGTAGGGAGAAGAATTATGGTGTGCAATCTTGAAGTCTTTGCAAAAAGCTTCCACCATATTATTATTCAAGTTCGATCCATTATCAGTAATGATCTTACTTGGCACACCATATCGACATATGATCTGATTCTTCATAAACCTCACAACAACTTGCTTGGTTACATTCGCATACGAAGCCGCTTCTACCCACTTTGTGAAGTAGTCAATAGCCACTAAAATGAAATGATGTCCATTCGAAGCTTTGGGCTCAATCATTCCAATCATATCAATTCCCCACATGAAGAAGGGCCATGGGGAGGAAATGACGTTCAACAGTGTCGGAGGAACATGAATCTTGTCTGCATATATTCGACACTTGTGGCATTTCTTCACAAACTTGCAACAGTCAGATTCCATTGTCAGCCAATAGTAACCTGCTCGCAACATATTTTTTACCAAAGCATGTCCATTGGAATGAGTACCAAAGGAACCTTCATGAACTTCAGTCATCAATAAGTCTGCTTCGTGTCTATCCACGCATCTGAACAAAACCATATCGAAGTTTCTCTTGTACAACACATCACCATTCAGGTAGAAATTACCGGATAATCTTCTCAAAGTCTTCTTATCTTTCAAAGATGCACCGGGCGGGTAAATCTGACTTTGGAGGAAATACTTGATATCAAAATACCACGACTTCTCATTTTTGACCTCTTCAACAACAAACACATGAGCTCGCCTATCAAGACACATCACAGTCAAATTGGGAACCTCATTCCAATATTTCACTACGATCATTGAAGCCAACGTTGCAAGAGCATCTGCCATCCGATTTTCATCTCGAGGGATATGATGAAACTCAACCTTTGTAAAGAAAGTTGAAATCCTCCTCGTATGATCTCAATATGGTATCAAATCAGGTTGATTCGTCTCCCATTCACCTTTGATCTGATTCACAACCAAAGCTGAATCTCCATAGACGTCTTAATACTTGATTCTGAGATCAATGGCCTCTTCAAGCCCCATAATGCAAGCTTCATACTCAGCCATATTTTTGTACATTTGAAAGTTAATCTAGCTGTAAACGGAAAAGGCGTGCCTTGAGGAGTAATAATCACTGCCCCAATGCCATTACCATATTGGTTAACAACTCCATCAAATACTATGCCCCAACGGGAACCAGGTTCTGGCCCTTCTTCAAGCAATGGTTCATCACAATCTTTCATTTTCAAGTACAAGATCTCTTCATCAGGAAAATTATACTGCATTGACTGATAATCTTCAATCGGTTGGTGAGCCAAATGGTCAACCAAGACACTACCTTTAATCGCTTTCTGGGATCGATATTCAATATCATATTCTGATAACAACATCTGCCAACGGGAAATCCTCCCAGTTAAAGCAGGCTTCTCAAAAATATACTTGACTTGATCCATTTTGGATATCAACCAAGTAGTATGATTCAACATATATTGACGCAGACGCTTAGCAGCCCAAGCCAATGCGCAATAAGTCTTTTCTAGCATAGAATACCGAGTTTCACAATCGGTGAACTTTTTACTAAGGTAGTAAATAACATATTCTTTCTTTCCAGTTTCGTCTTGTTGACCAAGAACACAACCCATACTCTCATCAAGCACAGTCAAATACATGATCAACGGTCTTCCTTCAACAGGCGGAGACAGAATCAGAGGCTCAAGCAGATATTCCTTGATACTGTCAAAAGCTTTCTGGAAATCTTCGGTCGAATCACAAGACTGATCTTTCTGAATAAGCTTGAATATAGGCGCACATGTGGCAGTCATGTGTGAAATGAATCTTGAGATATAATTCAAGCGGTCGAGAAAACCTCTAACTTGCTTCTCAGTTTTGGGAGCAAGCATCTCTTGTATTGCTTTGACCTTGGCAGGATCAACTTCAATACCTTTCTCACTGACAATAAAGCCCAACAACTTACCAGAATGAACACCGATAGTACACTTATTGGGATTCAAGCGGAGTTTGTACTTCCTCAAATGCTGGAATAACTTCAACAAATGCTCAACATGTTCCTCTTCATTAATGGATTTAGCAATCATATCATCGACGTAAACTTCAATCTCTTTATGCATCATATCATGAAAAAGAGTAGTCATTGCTCTTTGGTAAGTTGCACCAGCATTTTTTAGACCGAAAGGCATCACTCTTTAATAAAATGTTCGCCAGGGTGTAATGAACATGGTCTTCTCCATATCTTCGGGTGCCATCTCGATCTGATTATATCCGGAAAATCCGTCCAAAACGAAAAGACTTTGAATTTAGCCGTATTATCTACCAACATATCAATGTGTGGCAGAGGGAAATCATCTTTCAGACTGGCTTTATTCAAATCTCTATAATTAACGCACATACAGACTTTTCCATCCTTCTTCGGAACAGGCACAATATTGGCCACCCACTGCAGATACTCGGCCGTCATAAGGAAACTGACATCAATCTGCTTTTGTACTTCTTCTTTGATCTTCACTGCCATATTAGGATGAGTCCTCCTTAACTTTTGCTTGACCGACAGGCATTCTGGCTTCAACGACAATCTATGCTCCACAATCTCAGAATCCAAACCAGGCATGTCTTGATCGGACTAAGCAAACACATTTGAATACTCTCAGAGAAGATCAATCAACCCCTTCTTCACTTCCGGACACAGTCAACACCCAATCTTGACTTCCTTCACATCATCCTCGGAACCCAAGTTGACTAGTTCAATCTTCTCTTCGAATGGCTGAATGGCTTTTTCCTCGTGCTTAAGAAGACGAGACAATTCATCCGATACTTCTTCATCACTTTCTTCCGCGGCCTCAAACACACGGAATTCAAAATTTGGGGAAGGAGTAGGATCATTGTATTCAATGGGTTTAGAAACCAACCTGCATAATGATTTGATATTTTGATTTTAGAGAAGTGATTTGTGACCAAATATTATGCAGATGGACAAATCATTATTTATTTATGTTTTTTTGTGATTACCACTTTTCAGAATAAAACAAAAAGCAAAAAATAAAACATGTAGATGTGGATGAATAGAATTATATTTTATTGATAAGCAAATTTGAAATGCCAAACAATGTTCACTGCTCCCTTAGGCATATGAGAAGTATTTTCAAAAACAAATAAAAGCAATTACTTAGATCGATGCACAATAATAGGAATATTGACAACAGTCTAATTGTTGCAAGCTTTTCCATGCGTCACAAAATTGGTGCAATCTTCGTCTTCATCACCCTCGATCACAACAACTAAGTGTTGTTCATTACCATGAATGAACCCTCCTCTACGGAAACTGGGTTGTACATCTTCAACTCTAATCACAGATGATCCTTGTTGGAAACCCAAACCAGCTCTTCTCTTGTTGTCGACGACCTCTACCCTTCGTCCCCACTGATCAGACTTACCATCTTCAACAATTCTCTGCGCATCTTTGAATGAGGATATGGGTGCCCCAACTCTCTTTTCCTCAGCAATAGATAAGGCTTGGAACGAGAATCCAATCTCATCCCCAGCTTCTACATAAGAGAAAGATGACAGATGGCTTACCAACAAAGCCTTCTCCCCACCAACAATAACAAGCTTACAATTCTTGACAAATTTGAGCTTCAGGTGCAATGTTGAAAGCAACTATAGGCTGGATGGATATCTATTACTTGGAAAGTAATCTGGAAATCACTCGGACCTATCTTCACTGGAAGGTCCACCTCTCCTATAACAGTTTTGCGAGAACCATCAAAAGCCTTAACGATCACACCACTATATTTCATAGGAGCTCATTGATAAGACAACCTTGACAGAGTTGATTTTGGGAGTACGTTCAATGAGGAACTAGTGTCAACCAAAACATTTGATAGAGAATCCTCCTTGCAATTCATTGAAATATGCAATGCCAAGTTGTGAGTTCTACCCTCCCTGGGGAGTTCTTCATCACAGAAGCTAAGATTGTTTCAGGAAGTGATGTTAGCCACAATATGATCGAATTGATTCATCGTAACATCATGTTCCACATACGCTTGCTCTAACACCTTCTGTAGTGCTTCTCTGTGCGCTTCAGAATTCATAAGCAGAGACAACACTGAAATCTTGGAGGGGGTCTGGAGCAGCTGCTCCACCATATTAAATTCACTTTTCTTGATTAATCGGAGTACCTCATCGTCATCGTTAGGCTTCAAATCGCTGGATTCACCAGACTGACACTTTGGAGTGCTAACAAGATCTACTACAAGCATATCAACCTTCTTATTAACAGATATATCCTCCACATTCTTAGGGAACATCGACCCAAAGACACGACCACTACGGGTCACCTTAGTAACATCAGCTATACTCACAACAGAACTGGTCGTAGGCAAAGGAACCTCTTGACCATTCTCTAACATGGTAGAATTGTACTGATATGGGACAACCTTATCGGATGCATACGAGACGTAGCTCACTAATTATATAACCAACGACGATACCGATCTGTTGCTGACACTGTTACTGCTACTACTATCGAATTGAATCACCACTCTCTCTGGTGTCTTGAATACCGGGACGATTACATTCACATCGTCATCCACGTGACAGGACTGGAGAATCTGAATGATACCTTCATCCATTAACCTCTGTATGTCTCTCTTCACAACCATACAACCTCTAAAATTGACACTGCAGATTGCACAACCATCATGGTCATGCTCACAATCGCTAACCAAATAGATATCCTTGTGCATCCTCACTAAGGACCTTCTAATAAAGCGTACATTAAATACCTTGAACTCCCCAGGATAGCCATCGACCATATTGACAGAAGGGTTACCATGGGCAGGTAGTGGATTAGCTTTGACATTTGGCGCACGGTCCTTAAAGGACACCATTCTACTTTTGACCAACTTTTGGAGTTCATACTTCAGGGGGTAACAATTCTCAATATCATGACCGGGAGCTCCTTGGTGAAAGGCACCGTGGAGTTCCGGTTTGTACCACCATGGAAGGGGTTCAAGTATTTAAGGTGGATTTCTCGGCTGCAAAAGGTTCTTGAGAACCAACGATGGATACAATTCGGCATAAGTCATAGGAATTGGGTCAAAAGAGACCTTCCTCTCAAAGTTTTGTTATTGTTGATGATTGTTGGTATTGTTGTTATTGTAGGTATTTGTTCGTTGTTGTGGCAGTTGTTGACATTGTTGTTGAATTGGTGTTGACTGATTGTTAGAAAATACAGGAATTACATATGATACTTGATGATGGTGTTGACGGGGTTGTTGACTTCTTCTTACATGAGGCCTCCTCTGCCTCCCAATAGATATTGCGTTAGTCTCGTTCTCTTACTTCTTAGCAAACCCACTTCCATACTTCTTTCTAGACGAAACCTCCTCCCTAGATAACCGTCCTTCTCGGACACCTTCTTCTAGCCTCATCCCCATGTTTACCATTTCAGTAAAACCACTGGGGGCACTGGCAATCAACCGCTCATAGTAAAATGAGCTCAGGGTCTTGAGAAAAATCTTGGTCATCTCCTTCTCTTCCAAAGGAGGGGTAATCTGAGCGGCAAGCACTCTCCATCGCCGAGCGTACTCTTTGAACGTCTCCTTATCCTTTTGAGACAACAACCTCAACTGATCTCTATCTGGTGCCATATCCATATTATATTTTTACTGCTTCATAAATGCTTCACCCAAATCGTTGAACGTACGGGCACTCGCACCATCCAAACCAATGTACCACCTCAGAGCGGCACCAGTCAGACTGTCTTGGAAATAATGAATCAATAACTGATCATTATCAGTTTGTGTTGACATCTTTCTAGGATAAATGATGAGATGACTGAGAGGACAGGTATTCCCCTTATACTTTTCAAAGTCAGGGACTTTTAACTTCATCGGGATTTTGACATTTGGAACCAAGCAAAGTTCCCCAACACTCTTACCAAACAGATCTTTACCCCTCAAGGTCTTCAACTCCTTTTGTAGCTCAAGGAATTGGTCTTTCATTTCGTCCATCTTTTCATAAAGATCCGGACCCTCAGACGGCTCAGAATGATAAATGGTATCTTCAACTTGGGGCAAAGTATGAACAACCGGTGGTGGCACATACATGACCGGGCTAGATGCTGGCATGGAAGCAAAAGTAGGCGTAAAACCCTCGGGTACAAAGTTGGGTGGCATTCCCTACGGGAATTCGGCAGGCATGGTAGGCGCAAAGTGAGCAGCAATAGCAGGATTGGTAGAGGTAGAAACCTCGAAAATGATAGTCCTCTGAGGAGGAGGAGTTGCAGAAGTTGGAGAAGATTGGTTCTGAGTTGCCAACACTTACTCCATCATGGCAGTCAGGCGGGCGATTTCGTCCTTCAAGTGTCTATTCTCTTGCTCTAGGTGTTCCATGATTGTTGAGTGATTGGCGAGGGTATTGTATCGATGAGTCAGCTTGGCTGAAGCACATAAGAAATACCAATAAGACATCTGGCGAAAGAGAAACCTGTTATGAAAATGATGCATGAAATCCAATGCTTGATTTGTTTTTATTTTCAAGGAACTTACTATTTCAATTGCAAATATATATGTTTATAACAACAATTGTAACAATTTGATATGACCATAAAAAATCTCTTTTATTCATATAATTGGAAGGATTACACTGAGTACAATTTCAGAAACCAAAATACAAAATACAAGAGGAAAGGAGACTAGTCATTCTAAGGATCCCTAATAACAACATTAGCAGATCGGTCTGCAGGCGCGTATTTCCTTCGGATGCGTCAAATCCCTAACTCAAAAGAAGTCTTCATCCGAGTCTTCTTAAGGACTAACTGATCAACAATCTTCTTCCAAGCAACGAAAAGCTGAGGCATACTAGAGGAAGATGAAACCTCTGGTTCTCTCTGTCTCTTCATTAATCGGTCTTCAAGAAGCTCAATAAGTGCATCTTTATCCTTTGACTCAAGCTGCAACTCCTCATGCTTTCTGCTCAAAGCATGGAAACGCTCTTCCCACATGTCCTTTTCTTGCTTCATCTTGGCGAGTGCGTCTTCCAACTCCTCTACATCTTAGTTAGGGAGAGTTGATGGCTCAGCCGCAACCAAAGACATAAGTCTCTCACAAGCATAAGGCATCTTCAATTCCAAAGCTCCCTTCTTCACCCAAAGAGTGTAAGCTTCCAAAGCTACACAGTTGCACGAACCAAGCTCGAATCTTCCTTTTCTATGCACAGTATTCCAAGTACGTACGAACTTCTACTTCAAATGTTGGGGATCTTTACCCTCTTGATAGAAAATACCTTCTAACAAAGTGTTATTAGGTTTGTCTCTCAAGGGGAACCCAAGTTGACGACGAGCCAAAACAGGGTTGTAGTTGATTCCTCCTTGTGTACCAATGAGGGGCACATTAGAGAATTCACCACAACAATCAATAATCTCCAAGCTACTCAATGAAGAATCATACCAAACTATATCATCATTAGTGAGAGAGATAAGTCTCTGAGACCACCGTAGACATTGTTTGTTCTCCACAAAAGTAGGCGCCTGAGGCAAGTGCGAAATAAACCACTTGTACAAAAGAGGAACACAACACACAATCATTCCACCACCTTTAGAATTCATTAGATGCAAAGAGAAGTACATATCACACAACATAGTAGGCACAGGATTTCCAATCAAGAAGATTCTAATGGCGTTAACATCAACAAAACCGTCAATGTTAGGGAACAAAGCTAATCCATAGATGCGCAACACAAAGATAGCTTCAGAAGCATCCACATTATCGGCTTGAGCAAATGCAGTAGCTTCCTTGATGAGGAACTCAGAAGTCAATCCAAATAATCCTCCTTTCTTCACCCAATGAGCCTCTATCTCATACTTCTTCAAGTGAAGAGCTTCAACAATGATGTGAGATCTGGGAATCTCCTCTATTCCATTAAAAGGTACTTTGCTAGAAACAGGTATTCTCAAGAGATAGGCATACTCCTCTAGCGTAGGCACAAGCTGATAATCAGGAAAAGTGAAGCACCGGTAGAGAGGGTCATAAAATTGAACCAACACACTCAAGAGTCCTTCAACCACATCAGTAGACAAAATAGACAGAAGCTTCCTATGACGTTGCTTAAAGTCCAAGGGATCTAATACAAAAGATGCTAGCTTCCTTAACTCTTTCAAGTCGGGACATCTGAAACTGTACTTCTTAGTGTTCCTTCGTCCATAATCCATGGTCTGAAAATATTTGCAAATAAGACCTCAGTTCCTTGAAATTTTTGTGTAATGAATGTTATGATGCGCATGAATGCATGAATGCAACAATCACAAATAAGGGATCACAGACAAGGCAAACAAACAAAGGTCGAGGGATGAATCAAGTCATTGTCAAGATCAATCGTCCATTTTGGTGGATTATGGCTTTCACCTTATAAACACCCAAGTTCCATTGATATTGATAAGACTTAATTGGATCAACCAAGAATCAAGGGTTTGTTGTGAGTCATGAGCATGAAGTCTGGGTAAGAACCATCCCAAAGGAGTGAACTAAGGATAAAAACCTATAGATCATGTTCTAAAAAGTTCCTAGAGTCTTAATTCCATCTATCGGATATTACAGGTTAGGATGACTAACTCATCAACCCATAATATTCTCAAGAGAAATTCGTCTGAGTGTAGTATCGCGTAATAACTGTTATCATGTCTACACTTGAACAGTCTCTGCACTACGTCCTAAATAGGCCAAGAGGGGTTAAATGTTCTACGGTCCTCAGCTTCTCGGACCCCAAATCAGAGATAATAATGCCTAACCACAAATGACTTGTGTGACATTCATAACTCCAAAAGGGTCTCCACTGAGTAGATGGGTCTCAAGCCAACTTGTTAAGGACTACTCCACATAAGTCGAACATGAATATACCTTCCTCCTATCTTAACTGCACTCAAGTTCGGGTTAGAACTTATCTCACCACTCAGAGATCACCAAGCACAACAAGAAGATTATTTCATACAAACAAATATACAAACATCAAATATACAATTATATACACACAAAAAAGTAGGCTAAACCCACTGGAGACTACTCCCAAACAGAGTCGCCACTTAATTTCTGTAGCGGTAAATTCATGACCATTAAGCTATGGATAAGCTAGACGTCAATAAAACTAGAGTCGCCGCCGCTCTTTTATTATTTCCAAGGGAAAAAGGGAAAAGTACGAACAAAACCCAAAGATAAGAAGTTTTCCAAATTAAAACTAATAAAATGCCAAAGATTACAAGTAAGGGGTTGGTTACACAGAGGGAAGGTGTTAGCTCCCAAAATGTCCTAGGTACTCCTAGGAAGCCCTTTTTTGTGTGCATATGTGTTTTTGTGCAAAATTGATGTTTGCGATAAATATAGTGGAGGGATGGGAACAAAATTCATTAATTATATTTTTATGTTTGACAAGACCTTCAGACTTGTACCTATGTACCAACATAAAAATAAGGGATCAAAACCTCGTAGTTCGTGGTATAAATTTCAAAGTGAATGAGTTGCTTTTAACAAAGGCACAAAATGCATAAAAAGGTTTGAATGAGTGTTAGTTCTTTTTGTCTTTTGAAATTTTAAGTCAAATATAGTTAAGTTCATTTATAAGTTTGATTAAGAAAAGAGTTTAAAAACTCAATGGCATAAGGCCAAAGTTTCTAATTTGCAAAATGGTCTAAGTTTAGAAAAAAAAACACAAGCAAAGAAGATTTTAAAAGGGAGGGAGAGATTTGAAATTAAAGAAATGGGGAAGAGATGAAGAGATTAATCCTAAGCAAAAATTTAAAAGTTGAGAGTTGAAAAGATTTGACCAATGGGCTGCAATCCAATAGACAAGAATGTCATATAGAAACCCAAATTTCCCTTGGACTTTAGAATCAAGCAATATCAATAAACAAATAGCAAGATGAAGAGCAAGACATCAAATAAAGATAGCCACATCCAAGCTTAGCAACTCCATGATCCTTCTTCATAATTCCCCATGTATCAGATGGCTTCAAAGAGGATCATTATACACAAGTTCAAAATAACAGCTTCAATATGATCATGTTGCAGATAAACTCAAATGGATCTTCAATATTTGCATCAGATGAAAGTTTTCTTCACAAGAACTTGGTTTCAGAAAAGTTGGCATTGGCCAAGTCCTTTGCACAGGGAGTGTTGCCTGATTCTAAGTCTAATGTCTCAGATCAATTTAACAGTCCACACAAAATGCTTTTTAGGGTTTTTGTTCTTATTATGTTCATTAAGGTCAAAAGACCACAAATACAAACAAGTATATACAAACACAATATATCCACAAAGTATGGCTCAAGTGAGCAAAGTGAAAATGACATTAAAGTAAACAAATTGAATGGTATGAATAATGGCAAATGAATAAAGGCTTGAAATTAATGTGCATAAAAGTAAATGGCTTGAAATTAAATGTTAGTGGTTAGTGGATTAGAAGTTAGTATTGCTTTTACTTTGGTTTTGTTTAAGTCATTCTTTGGAGAACACTCAACCCACTTATCACAAGCATGGATCCTTGAACCAATACATCTTCCAAAGGAAGGAAAAAAGGCCAAGTTTCCACACAATACCATGAAAGAGGGGAGACTTACAATCTCACTTACTAGAATGCTATGCCTTTTGTGTCAACAATTTAGCGCTATGTTAAGCAATCGTAATTGGACTTATATAGAAGCCACAACTATTTGAGATCGGGCAATAGAGATTTTGGTGTTAATGCATGTTAGAGACATAGTATAATGGACTATGCTCACAAAAAGAATATGCAAAAAGGTGGACCTAATCTCATCCATACTCATGTTGATTTTGCAATAAACTAGTCTTAGGATCTAGAGGTATAATAGGCCCATGACATGAATGAATAAAGAAGGGGAATGAGATGAAGAGGGAGGGGAAATGGAATCAACACAAATTGGTCAAAGGAAGACTTTTACCAAATTAAGATCATTCATTCATTTTGGGAGATGAAATGTACATTTCATCAATCCCCTAAATCCAATGATCTTAACTCAACAAAGTCAAATCAACCTTGACCAAGGCCCAACAACACAAGTCAAACTCAAAAGGTCAAAACTAGAAGCTCAACACAATTTATTTTGCATTTAAATAATTAAAATCAACTAAAATATGCATTAAATTAAATTATGGTTTATCAAATTCCTTAAACCTCATCAAAATACCAAAGAAATGGCCATGAGATTTATCATAGGTCAAACAAGGTCAAAGGGCCTTGGAGAAAAAATTTCATCATTTTTGGAAACTTAAAACTGTTTTTAAACAATTAAAAAGATTCATAAAATCAATTAAATCATGAAAAATATTAATAAT
This sequence comes from Lathyrus oleraceus, assembly GCF_024323335.1. NCBI lineage: Eukaryota > Viridiplantae > Streptophyta > Magnoliopsida > Fabales > Fabaceae > Lathyrus > Lathyrus oleraceus. Next base: position 574,845,720 of record NC_066583.1, on the reverse strand, counting down.
GATCCAAAAACCAATTTTAATTCAGAAAATGAAAGAGGAAATTATTTAAATTTTATTGGTGAAACTCTCATATTTTTTGGATCAATATTAAAATTAATATGAATTAATGAAAATAAAATAAATAAAATGAAAATCAAATAATCAGAAAAAATGTGGACCACTTGATCTCCCTCATTAATTGAGGTGGCAAATCAAGTGGTCACAAGCACGCAATCCACGATGGACTCTAGTCAGCGCGTCACAAACTTGGTAATTAAACCAACACACGAGATTAAATCATTTTAAAAGGATCATGTGGCTCTGAACACGCCAACTCACCATCGGAGCTACAACTCCTGTCTCCTTCTCAGGCGAGCCTCGCCGGACTGGTTCAGTCATAACCATCACCAAAGAGGGACATGATTTCAAAGTAAAAAGGGCACTGAGCTTAAATTTGGCCTCAATTCATCCTAACTCCAAGTATATTGAAAGATACAAGGAGTTGAAATTTGAGGTGTACGATCTGAGTTGCTTCGATTTGACCTCAAAGCAACTCAATCTTGTTGCCTACATTGGTAGGACTTCAGACAACCAAGGATCCAAGAGAATTATGGTGAAATGAGTGAGAATCGAAGAGATGAAATTTTCTGGAAAATACCTTTAATGCAGGTTTGAATTCAAGTTTTCTTGCTTTGATTCGTGCTTGATCTTACTCAGAATGCTTGTAGGAGTAGATTAGAATGATCAAAAGGCTTTGGATCCCTGGAGTTTTGAATCTCAAAACAGTGAGATTCAAACTCAATTTCTAATGGAAATTCTCAGGTTTATCCTCTCAAATGGAAGGGTTTGGTGTTTGGGATCAAAGCTGGTGCGAAGGGGTCCTCATTTCTGATGCACAGGGTCTCTATTTATAGCTAATTCAAATGATATTTACATCGTTGAAGTGAACTTCCAAATTTGGCAATGAGTGATGCATGGGTGCATGGGCGTGTACAGGCCCATGAAATCATTCCATTTGGTCCATAGTTGAGTGTACATAAGTCTGAGGTCATGTTGGAATGCTAGGCAAACGTGCATGGAAGTTTGAAGTTCAATCTTTCCAAATGATGATGCAATGTTCAAGCTATACACAGCCCATTAAAATCTTGTCCAAAATGGATGAAATTAGACTTTTTGGAAATATTAGATCAAGAGGAACAACTTTCATGTTGGACACTTTTTCATTTGAAGCTTGTATCATGATGAATTTTGAGGTGGAAGTTTGGAAAATTAAACATATCAAAAAAAATTCTAAGTGTCAAGCCATATGTTCACTTATTCCACCTTGGCTAACTTTTTATGTGAGCTCCAAATGAGAAATGTTCCTTCATCAAAGTTGTAGCTCTCTTAAAGTCCTTCAAAATGGTAACATATTTGACCTCATTTGGATTGGATATGAAGGAGTTATGCATTTTTGAAGTTGAGGAAAATCACTTGTTCAATGGTATTGGTCCAAAATGACCTATATTGTATCCTCATATCACATGCTCATAAAAGTTGAATTAGATCTTCCTCCAAAATTCAAAGTTTTAGTAGACATCTTGAATTTGATTGTGAAACTTGGAAATATTTCATCTCATAAAAATCGAGCAAGTTATGATCTTGGGAAGTTGACCTCAAAATTAGGGTTTAGACAAAATGACCTATAATCTTTCACCATAAAAAATGACTTTCCAAGAAAAACTAGCTCTATACCTCAACATGAGAGTTGTTTGGAATGTCATTTAGAGTAACGTTTCTCTTGGAATCATTTTCATATGACAAAAATCGTAGGATATAGGGTCTAGGGAACCCCGATTTTGATCAGATAAATTCCTCTGGTCAACCACCATGAACCAAATTGCTAACTTGCAATTCTCTTGACTTTTGGGACTCATGGAAGATCATATATGCATAAGATGATGAAATTTGAAGTATCCCTTGAATTATTTGATCAATTATTAAAGAAGCTTGTTGAAGAAGTTACACAAGATACCCAGATGAATTAGGGTTTCCAAGGCAAACCACCTCCAAACTCTTGATGATTTCTTGATCAAAATAACATGTGGAGATCATGATGATCCATATATGATGCCTAGATCCATTTTAGATCATTCTTGATTGAGCTCTTAACAATGAGGGTCTTAAACCTAGATATGAACTTGATAGATCAAAGGTGAGCATGTGCCTTACCTACAAAAGAGTTAGACAAATACAAAGGCATATTTTTGGTATTTTGGTTAGTAAAATGATAGAATACAAAGTATGATACAATCACATGATGTTTGATGATCTCTCATAATACAAACTCAATGAATGAGGGGTAAAGAGGATGCCAAGGTGTGATCCCAATGCAAATGCATATGATGGGATATCATGAGGGATCTTAGGGTCAAAATTGGGGTCTTATAACTTCCAATTGTTGGAGTTCAACAATGAACCTCCATTAATAATGCACAAGAATTGGAAAAGATGAAGATGAAGAATGAGAAGAGAGAGATAGAGAAATTTTCTAACTAACTGTTCTCTAATGGAAGAACTGTTGCAATCTGTAACTAACTATTGGTTTTATACTAACCAAGTCCTACTGCACTAAGTGCAACTGAAATGAAACTCAAATTAAACACAAATACAAATTCAAATGAAATCTAAATGAACTTGTATAATGAATTTCATCTAACACACATGACAATCATTTGTGGGCATGACCTTATTATATGAGTGCGTTTGTTTCAATAATTGAATTTGTATTCCAAGAAATCTTATATCGAAAAAACAATAATCTCACGTTTGTTTGAAATTTTTAAAAATTATTTTGGAGTATTTATTATTCCAAGAAATATTTTTATACATAATTTTGTTCTCATACTTAAAAGGAAGGAATCTAACCTTTTCATGAGAATATAATCTAACTAACTATAACTTTCCACTGCTACTCACATTTTTTTTTATAATTTTAAAATTAAATAAATATTATAAAAATTTATGAAAAGTTTAATTTTTGATCAAACACTTATATAGAAATATTATTCCTAAAAATAATAATCCAAAAAATAGGATTCCAAGGAAAAATATTATATAACTTGAAACAAATGCAACCTATATAATGAAAGAAGTCAAATATATCTAATGATCTACCCATTAAAGACTGATAAATACATAAATTAAATTATTTTTGATAAACTAAAATTTAACATTTTAAAAGTCCAATTCAAATCTTCTTTCTTATTTTTTAAATCTCTGTTTAGAATCAAGTTTTGATATCCTCATAAGAAGTATAGATATGAATGTTAAAAATCGAATGTATTTGGTTTCAAGGTATGGCCAAAATACTAAGAAACGGAAAATTCAGTACAAGAAATTTAGATTGATCTTTAACTTAAGCATATACAAAATATTCCTGACGGCAGTAACATCCTTTCCAAATACATGATGCGTTTTTGTTATGATCAGGACATACTTCACATGCACAATCCTCATTAGTTTCGCATGGACAAAAACCTAAATATATTAAAAAGAATCAATGAATATTACTAGAAAATGATAAAAGATCTTAAAGTGATAAAAATGTGTGAAAATGGACTTACTATGGATGGTTGCCACCAGAACTAGGAAAAACAAGATGAGGAAAGCAAAAACAGTTTTTAGAATTTCAGCCATAGTTTATCTCCTTGAGTTGCATGTAACAACACTTCATGCTTTGTAATTGCTATAAAATTATTTTTGACACTTAGGGAGTTTTAAGAAAGCTTTCTTGTAATTAAAACATTACTACTAAATTGTCTCTTAGGTACATTAGTGCGTCACAGTTACATCTTTTTTTTAAGAAAGGAATAAACTCATAGAGATGTCACATTTATCCTTTTTTTATGAATATAGGAGGTCATTGATTTTTCATAAATATATTTAGCCTTCCATAAACGAGAAATTGTAAAAAGTAAATAATAACGTGAAATGATTAAATAAGTGTAGAAATAATGGATTAAAAAGAAAAACAACTTACTTAAAGAATCAACGAAATCTATGGTTCATGATTCGATATGTCTTAACTACGAAGATAACCCAAAAAAAAAGTTAAATAGTTTAAGGAAAATTTCTTAATTAGGCTTTTGAAATGTTCAAAATGAAAGATTTAGGCTTTTGAAATGTTCAAAATGAAAGATGATGAATACGTGGAATCTATATTTTTCTAGATTCAAAACATTGATATTTGGACTCAATGTTTTGGATTACAGTTACATTATGAAAATTTTACCCTGTACCTCTACAATTGTACCTACACCCCTACATTTAAATTTCTTTGACCAAAATGCCCTCATATAAATAGGGTATATTTTCCATTTCAATTTTTTTTTACCATTTTCGTTGAAGACTTCCGGAGAAGACAAATATTTAGCTCTTTTGCATTGTAAACCGGAACACTCAGAGTAAGTCTTCCAGTTCATTAATTGTATACCGGAACACTTCTCTAAAGAGTTCCGGTTTGTTGCCTTTAAGGGGCACTGAACCGGAAGTCTTTTAGAAAGTCTTCCGGTTTGTATACTTGTATACCGGAAGTCTTTCTTAAAGACTTCCGGTTTGGATGATGTATACCGGAACTCTTTAAGAAAGTGTTCCGGAAGACTTTTTTTGTTTTTTACTAACCGGAACTCTTCTTTGAAGTGTTCCGGTACGTAATTTTTTTTTTTTTTTAATTTTAATTATTTTTTTAAATATTTTTTTTTGCTGTGGTTCGAAGACGAGGTGCAGATGGCCAGATTCCAGTCCGCACGTTAGACCGGGGTGCATCTTCATCTGCAGCTGCAACTGAGCCGGCTGGATATCCAGGAGGGTCGTACGATACGTCTCTTTTGGTGAAGTACGAGCATCATGTTGCTCCACATATATGGTTCGGTGAGGTAAGTAAACGGGCTATATTTGAAAATGAATAATAGTTGAATATTTTATAATTTGTTTTCTAATATGTGTTTTAATTGTTTTTTGGAAAGAGGTCCAAAGAAAGAGTTGAAGGTTGCCGGACATGGACTGAAGTTGACTTCTAGGGTTCCATTGGCTCTTCCACCACAAATGGAGAGTTGGGTATCTAGATCCGGTTTATCTTCACTGCAGAGAACGAGTCTGAACAAGATAGACACAAATCTTGTCTCTGCATTTGTGGAAAGATGGCATCTAGAGACATCTTCATTTCACATGCCGTTTGGTGAAATGAACATTACTTTAGATGATGTCGCATGTCTACTTCGCTTGCCCATCAGGGGTATCTTCTGGAGTCCTCAGGATGTGACTGAAGAGCTAGCTGTTGAACTTGTTGTTGACTACCTAGGAGTGTCACAGGGTCAGGCACAGTCACATGTTCGTAGCTGTAGGGGGTCGTATTACAAGTTGGAGTGGTTATATGATTTATTCGTACATCATAGAGCTGCTTCCAGCTGGGCATATGCGACTAGAGCATATCTATTGATGTTGGTGGGTTCCACCATATTTGCTGATAAGACCTTTACACTTGTAGAGACACGATACCTCCTCCTGTTTAGGGACTTGGATGGATGTTCAGGATATAGTTGGGGAGCAGCTGCACTAGTTACCCTTTACCGATATCTTGGAGATGCGTCCATGTACAGTTGCAAACAGCTCGGTGGATATCCTACTCTCCTACAGGTATATAATTTAATTATGTTAATTAAGTGTTGGATTCATTTTATAAAATATGTTAAATTAATTTGTTTTATTTATTATGTTTGTATTTTGTAATAGTGTTGGATTCACGAGTACTTTCCAACTGTTGGAAAAAGAGGGGAGAATTGGAAACCTACTGATAACTGTGGTCTTCCCCGAGCGATGAGATGGTCGTATAGGTAGGGAGTCCTGAAGGTCGATGATTTACGACCTATTTTGGACGAGCTGACACCTGCCGACGTCATATGGCGACCATTTGAGGATCATAGAGCATAGTGTGTATTTGATGAGATATGTCTTTACAGGGGCTGTTTGAAGTGGGGTGAAACAGTTGTCCCATACTTCCCTGATAGATGTTTACGTCAGTTCGGGTATAGGCAGTATGTTCCATCCCCACCTCTGGATTGTATGATGGCGACGGATATTGATGTTGATTGGATCAGTTACCATCAGAGTGTTATCGCTGTGATCGGTTCATCTACCGTGGCCACCACTCCATCTGATGCAGTAGACGGTTATCTGGAGTGGTATTATTGTGTTTCCCATCCACGGTTGGTCCCTCCCCATCGTGACGCTCCTAGAGAGGTACCAGTTCCTGTATATGACGTCGGGCCATCTGATCCTGATTGGGCTCGTGTATCTACATTGATTCATCGCTATCTGAGACAGGTTAATGCCGAAGAGGAAGATCCACAGTTTTCTGATTTATTTGAAGCTTTGCATATTTCTCGTTCACATTGATTTTATGTATTAAGCTTTGAATATAATAGACATTAATATAAAATTCATGTTTTGATTACATATTTATGTTTTGAGTACATAATCATGCTAATACAAGTGTAAGTAATTGCCAATGTTGCATACGTCCTGCAAATCCTAACATCCAAGTAGATGCTATATGAGAACGAAATTTCTTCCAATCTAATGTGACCGGTGGCAATGGAAACCCCTCTTTCATGTTAACCTGATAAAGTAAAATAATTAAAAGATTAAGTCATATAACATAAAATATTAACTGAAATAATGTTTGTATTTAGGCATATAAATACGTACCTGAACCCAATGATTGCGGTTAACAAAACCAATGCAATAAATAGAGACATTTGGTGAATGTGAACTTGTCATCGGAAAGAAAGTCATGCACAGATTGCCTAAACAGACAAGTACAACATTATAGCGTTTCGCTATCAAGTAACCCATATCTGGTAGACTCATCCATTTTTCAGGTGGCTGTGAACCAAAGGATTCTATCATCAAAGATTCTCTCACTACTGACAACCGATTAGAAAATAACTTGTCATACAAAGTTGATCTATCCTTGTCTATTAATTCCAACCCCAACTCTCTACGAACCATTGGCCAACCATCCTCACCATATCCATGCAATGATGCAATGACTCTAAATCCACAATTACCATCTGATTCAACATTAACTACATCTTCAATGTATGACCTAATATGATTAGGAAATTGAAGAATGAATTGTGGTTGCTTCTTTGATAATTTGATCTTCTTCGAAGTCTGTGATGGTTGAGATTGCCTTTGTGAAGATTGAGATTTCCTTTGTGAAGATTGAGATGCCTTATCAACATACTCATGATACGAAGGGTCCCTATAAACATCATAATCTGCTGGTTTTTTCCCTTTCTTCTTCACTCCTCCTTTGGTTTTTATTTTCTCAGGCGGTGGACACAATGTTGTCATTATTGGGTATGCTAGTTCACATACCCTACTCTTTAATGCCCTTTTCCCAATAACATCTAATGACCTAAATCGTCTCCACAACTCATCCATTGCATAAGTCATATCCACCTCTGATCCATCGTCTTCACCTACCTCTAACTCAACTTCCATAGTTAGTTTCCTCCAATGAACATGAACATCATCAATGGGTATCGGTATACCACCTAGTCTGTATCTTCCTAACTCACAAGCACAAGGTAACCCATAAGATGTTCTAAGAGTACAACCACATATTTGCCTGTTAGTTCCAACATAATCAACTCTCAATAACTCTTCAGCAATACGTCTCAAAGTAGCTCGAGATACGGAACCACGCAAATAACCATAAAAGGGACTTACGTGCGCGTGCTCAACTTCGTAAAAACTCTTTTGAAAAGAAGCTCTAATGTTTCCCAGTTGTAACCTCAAGTTGTTATTCATTGCTTCCCAACATTTGACCATGTCACCTATACTGTTTCCTAACATCTGCTTTAACTTCCAATGAGCAGATTCAACCCTAAAAATATTGAAAATAACACATAAAAAATACATAGAAATAATATCAGATATAAAAATAACACATACAAAATTATAAGACGTACCGATTAGTCGTTGTGTTACCCAAATGTAGCACTCGATTAATCCATGCTCCAACAAATCTATGCATATGTGGAGTTAACCATGTGTCTTTCACATAATTAATAAATCCACTATAATTAACACATGCTTGCTCAAGTTGATACAATCGCTGACCATACTCAACCTCATCACTAGCCCAGACAACTTCCATCCATAATGTGTCTATCGTCTTTTGCAGGTCATTCACCACACGTTGTTTGCATTTGGCACCAACATTTTTGTTAATGTGAAATCTACATAGCAAATTAATCGAGCTGGGAAACACAACTTCAATTGCTTTCATCAAAGCAAGATCTCTATCTGTCAAAATCACTTGTGGACACATGTCTTTCTTCACAAACAACTCTTTTAATTTCTCCAATACCCAGCAAAAATTCTCTGTTTGCTCAGACTCTATATACGCAAATCCAACAGCAAAAGTCAACTCGGTCGATGTCATGCCAACAATTTCAAACAAAGGTTCTCTATATTTGTTTGTCTTGTAGGTGTTATCCATAACTAACACAATCGGAAATATATTCAACAACTTAACTGAATCAGGATGTGCCTAAAATATCTCTCTCACCACTTCCGAGTCATCCTTTTTTCTACTCCAATACACATATCCTGCATCCTCAATAAGCTTAAACAAATGTTGTATCTCACTCCTAGGACCTCTTATCTCTTTTTGTATCACACTCTTATGCTTGTATACTTGCGTAATCCGAGTGACATTCTCAGGATAATTGTCTTGCAAGGAAAGCAATATGTGTCTAGGTGCTACATGTCTCTTTGCCAAATCAGCGACATGTTGCTTCTCATCTGTGGTCAACCTACCAATAAACGAATGACATTCTAATCTATCCGGTAAACCATGATTATGTAACCCACATTTTACATCAATCTTCCAACCAGATCCATCTTTCGCCGGAGTCGACCTGATTTTAAATGGACATCCACATTTCTTCGACGCACTTTGGATACCACTATCACTAATCTTGTGTTTCCCACCTTTATCACAACCAAATATTATTTTGTTACTTCTCCCTCTCTTCCCCGTTTCAGTATCTGAACGACTGATAATAACAGTTACTTTATTGTTGATTCCAACCTCTTTAATCCATCTGATAACCTCTTCTCGTGTACCAAATCTTTCCGTCGTCATAAACGCATCAGTAGTATCTACACATATTTGGGGAAGATTTTCCATTCCTGCAAAATAAAAAAAAAATAAAAAAAAAATAGCGAACCGGAAGACTTCTTGAAAGACTTCCGGAACACATATAATACATACCGGAACACTTTTCCAAAGAGTTCCGGTATGTAAAATTTGTTCACCGGAACTCTTTCAAGAAGTGTTCCGGTTTTGTAAATTTTTTTTAATTGAACCGAAACTCTTTCATGAAGTGTTCCGGTTTGCTTTTTTGTGTGTTCCGGAAGTCATTCTTTAAGTCTTCCGGTTTGGGAAAAATACATACCGGAAGTCATTTTGCAGGAGCTCCGATGCGAGGGGTGTGAAAGTGTAATTTCTGAAATTTTCAACTGAATGGTAAAAATGAAATGGTAAATTGGTTAAAACCAATTAAGGGTAGAATGGGAATTTTTAAAATTTTGTAGGGGTATGGGGCTAACTGTAGGGGTACAAGGTAAAATTTTCCTACATTATTATTGATCATGTGAAGATAACTCTCTGAAGACTTGCTAAGAAATAAATACCAAAGATGAATACCATTCAAGAAGAAAAAGACTTAAATATATTAGTTATTGAAGATTTCACCAGCTTTTTTTGGAGTCATGAGATTGAACTATGCGATGATGAATCCTAGAAAAAGTTAAATTTTATTTTTATTAAATCTAAAAGTGAGAATATCAAGCCTAAAACCTTATAAGCCGAAAAATCAGATGATGAAGGTTCTAATGAACGTGAGAGGTGTATGCTATGTTAGTAAGAAAATGATAAAAGTCCACGATCCTAATGTTTCGTGCTTCTATGTTTGAAAGAAGACCACAATCAAAGAGCTTGTCATATGCTAAAAACATGAAAAGACAAGAAATCTCCTATAACTAACCAATGAGCACGTAAGAGTATTTGGGCATCTAAAAACAAAATTATTTATATTGCAAATATATTTAACAACAAAATTGAACATAAGTCTAGGTATCAGGAGAATGGATGCTCGGAACACGTAATAGAGAATAGGAATATGTTCCAAAGCCTCAATATAAATGGCAAATGCAACATCCATTTTGAAGGGAAAATTCAAAAGTATTGGATCAATTAATAACATTTATATTCCTATTATTAATAATTGATGAGAGTCATCATCACGTGAATTTAAGGAAGATTTTGGTAATTTCGGAAGAAGAATGATAAAAAAAATCGTATTAAAGTGTGAAGAATTGAGAAAAAAATCAATACAAGAAATATATAAAGACTTAGTGAAAATTGTGAAGAAAATAAGAGAAAACAAGTGTTTTGCTACTAAAATCCTCTCGTGCGCGATGCATCCCATCATGGTGCGATGGGACTTTCATAGCAATACGATGCTAGCTATCGCGAATGTGATGCTGTTTTTTTCAGCTGACACATTTTTTTCCATTTAAAGCAATTTTTTGCCACTTTTTGAGGGTACCAAATTCCAAGATGGATAGTAATGGAAAGAGAGATTTTTGGTGCTTTTGGAAGCCATTAGAGTCATTGAAGAGAATTTTCTTAGTGATTTTTCATGTACTTTGAATCTAAACTCATGGTATATTTATTTTACACTATGAATAGCAAGATTTCACCTAGATTAGGCTTTTTTGTTGGATGAACATATTTTTATTCTATTGGGACATATGAGTGGATGATGTTAACTCTATTGCTTTGACATATTATTATTATTCAATTATCGTTTGTGTTCATTTCATATTGAATGTTACGAGACACAATTTGATCTAGGTAAGTAGTGACATATTAACCGTATGACTGTCAGAAATATGATAATTGTTCGATTCTCTAATTAACTAGGGATAGTTGAATTAAATTTTTGACTTAGGGATTAACGCGCTCTAGTGTCTAGTCTGACGTTTCAATTGGTCTAAGGCATCAGAGAGTTAACGCTTAGACTAGTGAGTTGTACATCAAGGAATCATGTGCAGTGGTAAGGTTAATCTGTCATGTAACTCTTATGTCTCTGCATGTCTGTTAATGCGTATTTCATCAATAGAATAAAAATATAGGATTCTAACGAAAATACCTAATTGCCTTTATCATCGTATCTTTTCCGAAGTTAATTTTCTCTTGTTTTCGGATCAAACAAACAATTTTCAAATAAACCCCCTCTCGTGTTACGTTAACTCGCACTCGTTTTCCTTATTAAAACTCAATCCTCATGGAGACAAATCTTATTTTATTACTTCGATACATACTAGTTCACTTGCTAGTTTTATAATCAATACTGTTTTATTAGTTGAAGGACTCATGTCTAAATTACTAAGTATAAATAAATTAAAAAACAATAGTTATGAAATAGTCTTTAATCAAAAGTCCTGCAAATATATAAGTAAAACTTGGATTTATCATCTTCAATGAAGTGAGGAAAAATAATATTTACATAATCAAGTTATCTAAATTTCAAAAACAAAAGGTGAAATGTGTCATGTTAGTGAACAAAGAGAAATCTCTATGGCATAAATCATTACGACAAACAAGCTTGAAATTAATCTCAAAGTTTTATAAGCTCAAAGTTTAGAGAGGTATGCATCATCTAAAATATCAATCATATTATTTTTGTGAGGCATGTCAAAAAGGAAACTTGTGAAAATTATTTTCATTTTAAAAATATTGTTTCTTCCTAAAGACTATTAGAACTTTTACGCACCAGATAAATAAGGGCTCCCAAAAACTCTCTCTCTCTCTCTCTCTCTCTCTCTCTCTCTCTCTCTCTCTCTCCTTCTTATAACCACTTCCGTAATAAACTTTGATTTAGGTAATTGTTTTCCCTTTTATTTCTTAATCAAATGCTTCAAAACACTTAAGCATATTCAAAGATCTTTTCATAAGACCTAAAAAAACACAAACTTAATTCAAACCCTTTTGCCACTTGGTTTTTCCATGTTTAAAACCTTTTCATAAAAGTATTAGACATGAGTCATCCCTAGTTGAGATTTAAATCTCCTACCCCATAACGTTGTTGAGATTGATATTGATTCTCTTCCATTTGGAAGAGATATGTGGCATACTTGTTGATTCTATATCCAAGTGAGAGCCCTTCTTTCAATTTGATGCAAAGATCTATCTTCCACATGTTTATAGTGGTTTAAAAGTGAGTTTTCTCCTTAAGATGACAATTTGTCTCGTTCGCATAAAATCAACTCCAACTAATCCCTTCTTACTTTTGAACCCGAACTACGAGGTTTTGATCCTTCACGGGTACGTAGGCATAAGACTCAATGTCTTTCCAAATCATCAAATAATAAAAAGATGTTCTTTTTATCATCTCCCCAATCAAATAGAAAACAAATTTAAACCAAACACATATATTAAAAAGGTTCCTGTAGAGTACTACAGATGATTAGGGTGCTAATACCTTCACTTTTTATAACACACCCACGTACCTTAGAATCCCCTCCCCTTTTGCTTAGCTTAAGTTTAATCTTCTAGCTTTGGTAGGGAAAGTAGTGGTCATTGTATTCAATATAGTCCTTTTCCATGTAAATTACCGTTTTCAAACTTTGTAAAGATCCATGGAGTCCTACCATTTGTGGACTAATATTCTATTAAATAAAGTTGAGCCTTTAGTCAATTATTTGCAATTCTTATTTTTTTATATTTAATAAAACTACATTTTTATGATGCTAATTTTGAAATAAATTATATCAATGAATAAACAGTTTTCTGAGATAATAAGGCATTTACTTTAAGAACCTTGAATTTGAAAAGGAATGTCAACAACAATTTGAGGACGGTAAGTCTTGACGTGTGAAACATGGTTGTCTTCCACAAGCAGTTGTTTGATAGTGTTTGCTCCTCAAGTAGTTGTCATTCATCCCTAGTAGATTTGATATGTTGTTCTCTTTGCAGTTCATCATTCCTTTCCCAGCTGTGGACCTTCATGGATATTTCATCCTCAATTTGCATTGTTGTGATTGAATCTTGGGTCTCCGGTATAACCCTTATCTGGTTTTCAGATCCCTAACACCTTTATCTGGTGGTTGTATAGCCGTGGCAGTGTCTCCCCTTAGGGTCCCCGAATGTCTGGTTGATGTTTTGATACCTTGGAATTGGTTTATTTCTCAATCTCCAAGAAGAGTCTTATGACTATTGTTTTTCCTTTTGAAGAATATGTTGTTGATTGCATCCTCGTGTGGCGCTTGATTTGTCCTGACAGATCTTATTCCTAGTAAAGCCCCCCACCAAGTTGATATTTACTGATATCCCCAGTAGTTTTTGATTCTGAGCAGTTTTGATGTAGTTGTCACTTGTAGGGTTGTCTCCCATTTGATATGGTGTTGACCTAAAATTCCCCACAACGTTGACTTATGATATTGAAGTATATATATATATATATATATATATATATATATATATATATATATATATATATATATATATATATATATATATATATATATATATATATATATATATATATATATATATCCCTCAGCTTGATGATGTGGATCCTCAACAGATCTCTCTTATCCTTAGCATGATGGTTGATGTTCTCAGCAGTGCTTTCGTACCCCGCGGAATTGTCAAGCTATTTTTCTCCTCTCCCAGAGAGTTTGAGCTTTAAGCAAGATTCTTGTCTATCATTGTTTATCCCCTAACAGTTATTTCCTCCTCTTTTGAGAGTCGAGTTTTGAAGTTGGATTTGTTTTGAATGCCCATGATTGCTATGGATATATGTGTGTGTATATATATATATATATATATATATATATATATATATATATATATATATATATATATATATATATATATATATATATATATATATATATATATATATATATATATATATATATATATATATATATATATATATATATATATATATATATATATATATATATATATATATATATATATATATATATATATATATATATTCTTCATTTCCTCTGAGCATTGAGTCCTCAGCAGTTTTTGGTCGGATGCATGTTCTGCATGTCTTCCCCAACCAAAGTTGAGCATTATTTTGGATTGTTATATCCCCAGTATTCCTTGAGTACTTGGTTGTGTATTGTTCCAAGGGAATTGATTATTTGAAGATGGGGTTTATATCCTCGACAATTTATTCTCATCCCTAGCAGGTTCTCCAGTTGGTATTGCCATCCTGTTGAGATTAGTCGAGTATCTAGTTGTGATGATTGGATCTCTAGTGTTTGTATCCTTTGTGCTCGTTTGTCAGCATAATCATATACATACTCATGCATATACATGCATAAACATAGCATCAGATATTTCATTGTGCATTTTACACATTGACCTAATTTTTTTTATCCCCTGCTTTGGTAATATCATTTTCTATGTAGATTTGGTGTGTCTGTCATTCTTCAATGTAGAGTGTCAGCCCCTTAAGCCGAAAGAGTGAATCCTTTCTTCTTCCCCATTGAGTTATTTCCTCGTGGATGATTATTATTTTTGTTTCCTCCCTAGTTTATTACCGGGATGGAACCACTCCCCTTGAGTTATATCCTCATTAGTTTGAGTCTTGTTTGACCGTTTCTTTATAGTTCTTACCTAGTGTAGAGGTAAATTCACGACCATCAAGCTATGGATAAACTTGACGTCAATAAAACCAGAGTCGCCATCGCGCTTTTACTGTTCCCAAAGGAAAAATGGCAAAAGTACGAACAAAACCCAAAGATAAGAAGTTTTCAAATCAAAACTAATAAAATGTCATAGATTACAGGTGAGGGGGTTGATTACACAGAGGGAAGGTGTTAGCACCCAAAGTGTCTTAGGTACTCATAGGGAGCCCTTTTTTTATGCAAGTGATTTAGTCTAAGTGATGTTTGATAAAACATAGAGTGAGGGGGTGAGAAAATAATTCATTGATTATATTTTTATGTTTGACAAGACCTTCGGGCTTATGCCTACGTACCAACATAAAAATGAGGGATCAAAACCTCGTAGTTCATGGTAAAAATTTCAAAGAAAGTTGGTGAATTACTTTTAACAAAAGTTTAACAAGAAGGCACGAAAAGCCAAAATTTTGAATGGGGTTGTTAGTTATTTTTTGTCTTTTTAAAATTAAAGCCAATATTGTTCAGTTCATTTACAAGCTTGATTAAGAAAAATATTTTAAAATTCATTGACATAAGGCCAAAGTTTCTAATCATTAAAACAAGTCTAAGTTATAAAACACAAGCAAAAAAAGTTTTTGAAAATAGGGAGAGGTTTTGAAATTTAAGAAGTGAGAGGGGATGAAGGGACTATCCTAGGCAAAACTTAAAAGTCAAGGGTTGAAAAGATTTGACCAATGGGATGCAATCCAACAGACAAGAATGTCATATAGAAGCCCATTTTCTCTTTGGACTTTCGCAAGCAACAAGCATAACCAATATCCAAGGAAACCATATGAAGAACATGGCATCAAATAAAGATAGCCAGAATATCCAAGCAAGCAATCTAATAGCTAGCAGTCTTCAATTTCTTTCAATGCATCAGATGAAAATATATCCCTTGGTCAACTTAGAACAAACACCAGACATCAACAATAATAACAGTATAACAAGTAAGCATAAAGTCAAAGTGACAGATGAGTCAAAGTCCATCACGGCTCTTGTATCAGATGAAAGGTACAGACAAGGATAGCCCAGTCTCAGATAGTGGCATTGGCCAAGTCCTCAAAGCATAGGAAAGTTGCCTATCCTAAGTCCAAAAGTTCAGTTCAAGTCCAACAGTTCACCAAGATGTTTTTTTAGGGTTTTTGTTGTTATTATGCATTTTAAGGTCCTAAGACCACAAACAAAATCAAAACAAACAAACAATATATACCACCAAAAGATAGGGCTCAAGTGAGTAAGTGAAAAGAAATGAAGCATAAACAAGTTGCATGAAATGTAAATGGTAGATGAATGATAAATGTAATGAAATTTAAATTTCATAAAGTAAATGACTTGAAAAATAAACAATATGAATAAAAGTTAGTCAAGTAAATGACCATGACAACTATTCATGCACATGTATTTTTTTTTAAAAGGTGTTAAGGAACTATATAAATCATTCTTTTTAGATATTGAAAGTCACCTCTTTCA
This sequence comes from Lathyrus oleraceus, assembly GCF_024323335.1. Taxonomy (NCBI): domain Eukaryota; kingdom Viridiplantae; phylum Streptophyta; class Magnoliopsida; order Fabales; family Fabaceae; genus Lathyrus; species Lathyrus oleraceus. The sequence goes on along the minus strand of NC_066583.1, from coordinate 574,829,457 downwards.
TTTACAATTAAAATATTATTTTTCTCTCATTTTCAAAAACCAAGTGTACTTAACAAAAAAATTTGTTGAAACTTCTGCATTAAACCTTCATTGAAATTTCACATAGTTTCAACCAAATACATCATTGAGCACTTGTGTTTCATATTGAGAATTGTTTTCTTGAAGGAGAAGATCCATCCAAGTGATTGATACATTGTATACAACTTCAACTTCCAAAACTCTTGTAAAATTCAGAATAGTATTGAAATCCTTGCTATCCAGAATTGTTAGAAGCAAGAGAATGATTAAGGGATGATTATTCTCTTAAGTGACTTTGTGTATATCATAAGGGGATTATCCTTATTGATGTGTTTAGGATCTTGTGTATAGAGACTAGGATTGCTTGTACAAAGTCCAAACAAGATAGTAAAATATCTTATTGCATAGGGGGACTGAAGTACCCTCGAATTTTAAGGGGAGCCAGGATACGTCGTTGTGTTCTTTATTTTTTCGCACTTTAATGAATTCATCTATTAACATTCAACCGGAAAAATAATCGCATCCAAGTCTAAAACCAGAAAAAAAAAGTACCTAATCACCCCCCCCCCCTTCTTAGGTGCATTCCATACTTACATTTGGCATCAGAGTGAGTTATTGGTAACTTGCTCCTTAGATCCATAAGATGGCTTCCGCAAGCGCAAATCTGGTTTTTAAAGATGGTGGAAGTAGCAACAAACCACCATTATTTTCCGGTGAATATTTTGACTTCTAGAAAATATGCTTGAAGGCAGATTTAGAAGCATAAGGCGAAAAAATTTGGGATGCCATTGAAGATGGTCAATTTGTTGCCATGAGTGTTGTCAACAATGTATGAACAATAAAGATTAAAAGTGCATGGTGTCGCATCACGCGAAAAACCGGCGGGAAAACAAGAAACAACAGAGCCGCCACCGTGCGTTATTTATCCCAAAAGAGGGAAAGGAAACGCTCAGAGTAAACCTGGAAAAAGCATGGTCTCGCGACCAAAGAGAATGGGTTCGGGAGTCGGTTATGCGAAGGGAAGGTATTAGCACCCCTACGCATCCGTCGTACTCGACGGGATCCACGCACAAAAGGAAGGAATATTGGTTGCTAAACACTGCTCAAACTCACACACACTGGCCGAAAGAGACACAAGAAAACTGACTGAAACTGACTCGGCAGGATGTCGCATCCTGGGCCTACTTAGTCTATCAGGCATAGACATCAGAGTCGAAGTAGTTCGGACTGGGGAACAACACATGCTCGCTAGGATATCGCATCCTATGCATACGTATCTTCTCGGACGAGAGAAGAATCAGAGCATTCGTAGCTCGGCTGACACGCACACAAACAAACACAAATAGGCAAACGTGGAGCCCGACTGCCAATCACTGGACTTATGTCAGCATCCGAACCTAAACACACACAAGGAGGCAAACATGGAGCCTGAATGCCAATTGCTGGACTTACATCAGCATCCGAACCAAACACACGCACACTGGAACCCAAATGCCACTCGATGGACTTACATCAGCTTCCAAGCACACAACAACACAACAAGTAAATAGGGAGTCGGGGACTCGAGCCTATAACTGTCAAGCACACACTCAAACAAACAGACAACAAATTGCTAAGGAGTCAGGCACTCGAGCCTAGCAACTGTCAAACAACTCACACAAAAAAGAAAAAGGGCGCCCGGAGAGATCAGCTCAATCTCCTGCCTACATACTTCATCTGGTATGAAGATCAGGGCGATGTAGTTCCCCTACAGAGGGATAAAGGGCTAGCCTAACCAGATAACAGAGGGAGACACAACTAGGGAGACTACGACTCGAGCCTAGATGTTATCATGCAAATTCGTCCCTAAGTTAAGGTTTCTAGCTAACTGGCACAGGGAGCCAGCCTATCCTAAACATGACTTGCACAGGAAGCAAGCCACACACACACTTAACTTGCACAGGAAGCAAGCCAAGCAAAACCTAACTTGCACAGGAAGCAAGTCTAAACTAATCCTAACTTGCACAGGAAGCAAGTCAAACAATCCTAACTTGCACAGGAAGCAAGTCAAACAATCCTAACTTGCACAGGAAGCAAGTCAAACAATCCTACAAGCACAGATAGCACACACTATACACAAGCAAGTGGCTCAAACAAGGGTTAGGTTTTAGTCGAGGGGTCATATCAACCTCAACAAACAAACCTCTGGAACTGGGTGAATGTGCTCTTAACCTTGCCATTGAGGGGCTAAGGTGAAGCAGATGAAAGGTGAGTGAAGATAAGACTTCACAGCTCTTATCCCTGGCCTGGGAGAGCTCAAGACAAGAATGTGTGGGTTCAGAAAGTGAGAACCCTTCTACACATTTAAAACTGACTCAACTGTACAATTGCACAAGATCTTGGGTTTGTATCTGCAATGCATCAACACAGTGGTGTGAGAAAAGCAGATGACACACTGAATAGTGGGGGATAGATTGCATATCCCTACCTTCCACCAATTGCCTCTTCACTTAGGAGGACTTTGACTCTATGCAAGGACAAAATTAAACAATCACAAACATTGCCTCTTAAGGAGGACTTCAGACAGTTGCCTGGCCAAGTAACAGGCCAGGTCTTCCAGACTACATGAAGACTAGAAGCATACCTCAATGCAAATTTCTTATACAAGCAAAGCAAAGCAAAAAGTTCACAAGGAACTAAGCAACTAAAGTACCTGAAATCAGTCAAGCACAGTTAGTATACAAGTCAGAGTTAAATCAAAATGAAACAGACATCAACCAGTCAACACAAGCTAGTGAATGTGCAAGGTACAAAGCTTAAGGCATGTGAGCCAAGCTACCTACAAAACAAACAAGTTAGACAATGATATTTAATCAAGCTCAATCAAAAAGAATTGGTCTCATTGGTCATTTGTTGGTCAACCTGAAAACATGAGCTCAAAGGTGAGTAACAGGACCACTAGGACAAGCCTAAGGTCAAAAGAGAATAAGAAGGTCAAAACAGCAAGGGATATCCAATCAAAGTCAATTTTAAACATTCAAGAAACACAACCAATTGGGTTCACATTCATATCAATCACTATCATCATTTCATGAACAAATTAGGTCAAGGTATGGCATTTAGAAGCTCATAGAAGTCAACAACAAGACTTAACTCAAAAGCAATCCTAAACATTTCCAAAAATCACCAAATAAATCATGATCAATCCTAACACATAGCATGGTAAGCATGTCAAATTTCATCTCATTTGGACAAGTGGAAGGCAGTCTATGAAAATCAGAAAGTCAAAGCAATTTTGAACATGTTCAAAGAAGTCAACCAAACATGCATCAACTTAGAAAATTCATCAATCAGTGATAGCATATGATAAATGAATGGGATCAAAACCATGGCAAAGATGAAGATGTCTAGTTATCTCATGTAAAATTTCATGTCCATCTAATAAAGTATGAGAATTTCACAAATGAAATGGGAACATGTGTCACACAAAGTCAACATATGACCAAGCAGGGGTGAAAATCTCAAACAATTAGGAAATGCCACAAATAATTCCAATAAAATTCACATGTAAACTAGACATACAAGAGTAGGTTCATGCAAAAAATCAGATCAATTGGAGGTCAAGAAGCATGGTAATGAAAATCATGAAGTTGGACATCAATGGTGTGACACAAATTGTCACACCCTAATTCAAAAAATCATAACTCACAAACCACAAATGATAAATTCACAAACTCTACACCAAAATCACCATGAGTGTGTCTAGTTTAAGCACAAAAAATTTGGGAGCCATTGGATACATTCTCATCATTTCACAATTGATTTGGCAAAGTGTACAAAAATTGGTCACATGTCACAAACCCTAGCACCATTTAAAAACCACTCATCCAAAAATTCTGGAAAAATAATGATAAAATACTAGGGATCATGAGGAAGGCAACACAAAAAATCCCATTAAATTTGGATCAAAATTGGGCAAGTTATGAATTTTGCAAGTTGGATGAAATAATTGAAGAAATAAAATGAAATGATTTAAAATTAAAAATGTAGAATGGCAGTTTGGTAATTCTTTGGACCACTTAATGGAACGATGCCGTTTAAGCCAGGCAAATGAAATAACCCTATTGGTTGTTGACTGAAAGCCCATACCATGCACGTGAAGGACCAAAAAAATCTGGAAAGATGCACTTTGAAGCTAGGGTTTCGTGTACAGTGCTCATTCATCATCTTCAAACATGATTTTTTCCAGAAATGCAAATTGGGAACAGCATTCAAACCAGCCAAACACCCTCATCAATATTCTATCATTCATTTTCAACAATTTGAACTAACATAAGAGAAACGAGCAAAAAACAAATTGACCATGAAACTTCAGCTCAGCATTATTGATCCATTACTTGACCATTTTTAAAACTAAGACCAACCATGAAATCAGCATCAAAAGACCTACACTAAGCACATCATAGTTTTGAAAAAGGTTGAGGTCGAAAACTTACCTAATTTGTAGGACAGTGGTGATTCTGCTGTTGTTTTGTTACAAATGGCCAAAACAGTTGCTCAGCAAGTGTCCAGGAGGTGAATGGTGGAGTTGGCTTGGTTCATGGATGCTTGCTCGTGCTTAAAATCCAATCTGCCATGGCTGAGCTTCTTTGAAAACAGTACTAGAGAGGGGACTTCCAGTTGGGAAAATGTGGTTCCAAAGAGTCCACAATGATGCTTGAGTGGTGAGGAAACAAAGGCCAGACTTAGTTCATTGAGTGTTTTGGACTGGTTTTGGAAAGATGCCAAGAATGAGGCTTGAGAGAAATGAGAGGACAATGGTTTCTTGTTGTGTGTTTTGTGGCTGCCAGCAGGGTTTCATAGGACAGAAAAATGGTGAGGAAATATTGTTATCAAGCAAGGCAAGGTTTGGTCTTATTTGAGGATTTTTTGGAGATTTTGAAGATTGGCCAAAAATGAAGTTTGAGAGGAGGAGTGTGTTTTTCTGCTGTGTATGGTGCAGCCAATAGTGTACTCCAATGACAGAAAATATGATGCACACAAACTGCTATGTGATGTTGCTTTTGTGGTAGGGTTTGGTTCTTTGGTCTTTTGGACAGAAAAAGAAATGCATACACATGAAGCTTGAGAGAGTGTGAAGTTGGTTGTGTTGCTGTGTTATGTTGGCTGCTGTTGGTTCCTCATGACAGAAAATGAGGTTTGATTATTGTCACAAGCAAGGCCAGGTTAGGTTACTTGAGTTTTCTTTTGGAAGTTTGACTGTTTTGGAAGAAAATGCTAAATGAAGTTTTCAGCATGAGTTGGATTTTTTGTATGCTTGATGTGTTTGATGGATGTTAATTGTGTTTCAAATGACAGAAAATAAAAAGATGAAAAGCCCTGCTGTTAGAAGTTGCTTTGTGGTTTTTTGAGTTTTGACAGCTTTTTCAAATCTGCCAATAGCAAGGTGAATTTTGAGAGAGAGAGTTGTATGCAGTGCATTGCTGCTGCTACCAGTCCTCAAATGACAGAAAAATATGATGAATACCAATCTGTTGTCTTGTGGTGCTGAATCAAAGCCAAGAGAATGTGGACGTAGTTGTTGAAACAATGTACTTTCTTCCCAATTTCAAGCAAGTTGGCATGGCTTCTTTTTGCTGTTGGTTTTTTAGGCTGCTACCTGTGTTTCAATTGACAGCAAATGGTCTCTAAAAACTCTGTTTAAGAGTACAAGGCATGGTATGGTGGAAGCATGGAGTAGCATGGTTGAATTTGTACCTTGGCCACATTTCAAGCAAACTAGCATGGATACATGTACTTCATGGGAATGGGCTTTGCAAACATATTTTAAATGACATTTCTGAGCTATTTCAATTGGCCCCAAGTGTTAAAAATGCATAATTCAAAAAGTCAACCATTGGTCAAACTTGCATTTAAATGAGATAAGTCAAAAAATGCCATTTTGATTGGTGAAGTTTTGGCTCATGAAATTTATATTTTTGGAAAGAGGGGATCAAATGTGACTTGTAGGAAAAAACCCCACCAAAATTGGCCAAACGGTTTGAGAGATATGGCCTTTTGAAGTTCAAGAATTTCTGAAATCGATTCGATCATAACTTGCCAACCACACATGGGAATTAAGAGTTCTTGGACTTTTTGGAAATGGGAGAACAAGATCTTCAACTTTCATGTTGGGCAAAAATTCATTTGAAGCTTGTATCATGATGTAAGTTTGAGGATCAAGACTTTCCATTTCTGGTAAGTTTCAGTTACAGGTCCAGTTTCCATTTTTGGAAATTTCTGATCTGGCTTCAAATTCTTCCATGATGGTGTTTGGCATGATATATGAGGGCTATATGGACATGAATGAGACCTCTCAAACCCATTTCCATCATCAAATCACTGATTAAATGGACAGTTGACCAACAGTTGACTTTTCTAGGGTTTTGGATGACTGCTCATTGACTGATGACTTCCAAACCTTAATTCCTTGAGAATTTGACTTCAAATGATGTCCCAAGTTGTATGAACTCTTGATTATTGATCATGGTGCCCAAATTCCACAAGAATGGCCACCATCCACTGCTTTGACTGACTATTGACTGTCTTGGGTTTTTGACTGTCTGTGTATGAACTGATGACCTCTGAGCCTTCAACCCTTGACTTGAACACTTCAAATGGACCTCCAAGTCATGTGAACTTGTTGGAAAAACCCTAAGGCCTTGGCTCCTTGAGAACTGTGCTTGCTTTCTTGACTGACTGATCTCCTGATCAGTTTGACCTAATTCCTTGATTGGCTTGCACTTGAGGCAACTGGGACAATGCAATGCTATGCAATGGACCATGACATGCTATGACCTAATATGAAAATGTATGTACAATGATAGGTGCAAATTTGAGGTGCTACAGCTGCCCCTATTCAATCAGCTGGGAACCCGAATGGATGAGAGCAACGGCTGTCAGACTTTCAGGGTAAACAGGGATTGAATACCAAGAACCGTAGAATTTGCACAATACAGGGATCCACCAACGGAAACGTCCACCGGGATTTGATATTTATTACTGGGTATTTATTGGTTTTTGTTTTCAAAAGGGTACGGCCACATCCAGACATCGCAACGACGATGAATGGGAAAAGAAATCACAACTAGATGCCAACGGACAACTAGGAAAAACTCGACGTTTATCTGAACCAACGGAGAGGTGACCAGACATTATTGAATAACTGGAAGGGATACAACCATACGTCAACGGACGAAATGGGAAAAGATCAACGTTTACCAAGACCAACGGAGAGGTAACCAACTGGGGACGACCAGGAAAAACTCGACGTTTATCGGAACCAACGGAGAGGTGAACAACTGGGGACGACCAGGAAAAACTCGACGTTTATCGAAACCAACGGAGAGGTAACCAGACATTTACTGATGAATGGGAGGACTCAACCGGACATCAACAGATGAATGGGAGAAAACTCGACGTTTACAGACATCGAAAGATGATGTTTACAGACACCAAAAAGATCGACCAGACATTTACTGATGAATGGGAAAACTCGACGTTTACAGACATCGAAAGATGATGTTTACAAACACCAAAAAGATCGACCAGACATTTACAGATGAATGGGAATACTCGACGTTTACAGACATCAAAAGATGATGTTTACAGACACCAAAAAGATCGACCAGACATTTACAGATGAATGGGAAAAAGAGAAATACAACCAAACGTCAACGGACGAATGGGAAAAACTCAACGTTTATCGAAACCAACGGAGAGGTAAATCCACATGGGGAATGGTACAACTAGACATCATCGAATGACCAGGAAAAACTCGACGTTTATCGACACCAACGGAGAGGAGTAATCTTCACTAGGGGAGGGACGACGTTACGAACATCGAAAGATGATGTTTACAAACATCAAAGAAGACCAGACACTTACGCACGACTGGGAATCACCGAAAGATGGTGTTACCGACACCAAGGAAAACAAACACACACGGGTGCTGACAGGGTGTACTGACATTCTCAAGATGACAGGGCTAGGCTGAACACTTGCAGGGGGTCTCACTGGGGAGAAACAAACTTTCTGTCACCAACAGGTGAGGAAATAAACCTCTGTGGGGATCATAAACACCAAATGTTGACTGGAGCCACTGTAGCCAATGCGTTGTACAGGTTGAACAAAAAATCCGTCTCTGCAGGGAATACGGTCTAATGGGGTTTCGAACATATGAATGCATATGTTTGATTTTTTCTATGGCGTAATGCTCCATTTATGAATGGAAATGCTACGCGATTTTTGAGGATGCGATGATTACTACATGCAAAATGCAAATGAACCCTGGCTAGGGAGCCAAAATGATCAGATACTCTGACTCTGTGGGGAGACTCCTCTTGGGGAAATATTCTGCGGGGAACTCTGCTTGGGGAATGGTAAAGCGACTTCACACTCATGTTGGAGAATAGCACTGCTGCTGGGAAGGGTAAACTCCGCTGGGGATATCCTTCAGTCCACAGACAGGATAAATGTTGGAGATAAATTTCAATGGAACGGCCTCACTCGGGGAGGAAATCGACGAATACAGGCCTGCTGGGAATAGGCAATCCTTAGATCTGTTGGGGAATAGAGGGCACTATCCACAGACGTCTCTTCAGGGGAACATAGCTCTGATAGCTTCCAAACTTGCTTGGGGAAAATATCTGTTGAGGAAACGTCCTCACAGATGCCAATCTGAAAAACAGCGCAACAAAATGCCCCCAGGGGATACATGGACAAGATACGCTCAAGTGTCCTCAACATTCAAAATGATTTTCAAATGTTTTATCGTCCTGCACGTTATTGTGTAGCCTCCATGTTCTTATATGCAATGCTTATCAAAAATTCGGACATTTTACAAACAAAACAGTAAAAATAAAAACAGAAGAGCCATTTATCTGAATAACGACTTTTATTGATTGAAAATGTGCCTGAGAAGACAAATACATTGGGAGGCAATTCCTAGAAAGAGGTAATTGCGCACAAAAGGAAAAAATCTATCCTAATGGCAATGTGAACACGGCATCCACTATTTCCTAATTCTGTTATAACTCACAGATTATCAGTTTTCCTCCCAACTCCTTGCTTTCTGAGAAGAATGACTGGACGGATCACATCTTTCGAGATGGCAGACGACAAAGCTCGACGAAGTACAGACAACTCAGACTGTAGTCTTCGCTTTAATCCCTAACTTTTGCCTGGATCGCCCTTTCGGGTTTTCAATCCACCGGGATACCCATTTTTGCCTAAGCCGCCCTTGCGGGTTTTCGACTTACCGGGTGTACAAATTCTTTTCATTTTATCCCTAATTTTTGCCCGAACCTTTTCTTTCTGTTTTTGGTTCGCCGGGATGCCCATTTTTTGCCTGGACTCTTTTTTCTTTTTGTCCAGCGGGTCTATTTATGCGAAGTATTTTTTGACTACATCTGAGTTAACAGGAGACGGAAAATCTTCACCATCCATAGTTGTAAGCATCAAGGCTCCACCAGAGAAGACCTTCTTCACAACATACGGACCTTCATAATTAGGAGTCCATTTGCCCCTGTTATCTGCACCGGGAGGGAGGATCCTTTTCAAAACTAGATCACCGATCTGATAGCTTCGAGGACGCACTTTCTGATCAAAGGCTCGCTTCATCCTTCGCTGATACAACTGTCCATGGCATACAGCTGCTAGCCGTCTCTCCTCGATAAGGCTCAACTCGTTAAACCTTGTTCGAATCCACTCGGCTTCGTCCAGCTTGACATCCAATAAAACTCTCAGAGAAGGAATCTCCACTTCAACAGGTAGGACCGCTTCCATACCATACACAAGGGAGTAAGGGGTTGCCCCGGTCGACGTACGTACTGAGGTACGGTACCCATGCAAAGCGAAAGGCAGCATCTCATGCCAATCCTTGTACGTAACGACCATCTTCTGCACAATCTTCTTGATATTCTTGTTCGCTGCTTCTACAGCACCGTTCATCTTCAGTCTGTAAGGAGAAGAATTGTGATGTTCAATCTTGAAATCTTTACAAAGCTCTTTCATCATCTTGTTGTTGAGATTCGAACCGTTGTCAGTGATGATTCTCTCAGGAACTCCATAACGACAGATGATTTCTTTCTTGATGAACCGGGTAACCACTTGTTTGGTAACGTTAGCATAGGAAGCCGCTTCCACCCACTTGGTAAAGTAATCGATCGCAACCAAGATGAAGCGATGTCCATTAGAAGCAGTAGGCTCAATCTTCCCAATCATATCAATGCCCCACATGGCAAACGGCCAAGGCGAATTCATGACATTCAGAGGGCTTGGTGGTACATGCACCTTATCAGCATAGATTTGACACTTATGGCACTTCCGAGCATACTTGAAACAATCGGATTCCATAGCCATCCAGTAATAACCCGCTCTCAACAATTTCTTAGCCATTGCATGTCCGCCGGCATGAGTACCGAAGGAACCTTCATGAACTTCCTGCATTAACATGTCTGCCTCGGGTCTGTCCACGCATCTGAGCAAGACCGTGTCAAAGTTTCTCTTATACAATACATCATCCTGATTCAAGTAGAAGCTTCCAGCTAGCCTCCTCAGGGTTTTCTTGTCATTCTTCGACGCACCTTCAGGATACTCCTGAGTCTTGAGGAAATTCTTGATGTCATAATACCACGGCTTCTCATCAATCACAACAGACTCGGCTGCAAACACATACGCAGGCCTCTCAAGTCGATTCACCGCAACATGTGGCACATGATTCCACCAATGAACTTTGATCATAGACGACAAAGTAGCCAAGGCATCAGCCATTTGATTCTCATCCCGGGGAACATGATACAACTTCACCTTCTTGAAGAACGTCAGTATTCTTCTGGTGTAATCTCTATACGGAATCAAATGCGGCTGATTCGTATTCCAATCTCCATTGACTTGATTGACCACTAGAGCGGAATCTCCAAATATATCAAGAGTTTTGATCCTCAGATCAATTGCTTCTTCTATCCCCATGATACAAGCCTCATACTCAGCTTCGTTGTTGGTGACGTCAAACGTCAATCTGGCAGAAAAAGGTATATGAGCACCTTTAGGATTGATCAATACCGCCCCAACACCGTTACCGTTCATATTCACAGCCCCATCAAACATCAGTGTCCATTTGTCATCAGGATCCGGTCCTTCCTCGACGAGAGGCTCTTCACAATCTTTCATCTTAAGATACATGATGTCTTCATCAGGGAATTCAAACATCATAGGCTGATAATCTTCAATCGGTTGCTCGGCGAGGTAGTCTGACAGAATACTACCTTTGATGGCCTTTTGGGACGTGTACTGAATGTCATACTCTGTTAGAATCATCTGCCAACGGGCAACACGTCCGGTGAGAGCTGGTTTCTCAAAGATGTACTTTACTGGATCCATCTTAGAAATCAACAAGGTAGTATGGTTCAACATATACTGTCTTAGTCGGCGAGCAGCCCAGGCCAAAGCACAGCAAGTTTTCTCGAGCAGTGAATATCGTGTTTCACAGTCGGTAAACTTTTTGCTAAGGTAGTATATGGCATGCTCTTTTCGACCAGACTCGTCATGCTGTCCCAATACACACCCCATCGAGTTCTCAGTCACTGACAGGTACATTATCAGAGGTCTCCCTGGAACTGGAGGTATAAGGATTGGAGGTTTCTGTAAATACTCTTTAATCTTGTCAAAAGATTTCTGACAATCATCATTCCACTTGATCGCCTGATTCTTTCTGAGCAGTTTGAAAATTGGTTCACACGTGGCAGTTAGGTGAGATATGAACCTTGCAATGTAGTTCAATCTCCCTAAAAACCCACGGACTTGCTTCTCCGTTTTCGGTTCAGGCATCTCTTGAATAGCTTTGACTTTCGCTGGATCTACCTCAATCCCTTTCTCACTGACAATGAAGCCTAAAAGCTTCCCTGATCTCACCCCAAACGTACACTTGTTCGGATTCAACCTCAGCTTGAACTTTCTCAACCGGTCAAACAGCTTTTGCAAATTAACCAGGTGCTCCTCTTCTGTCTGCGACTTCGCAATCATATCATCTACGTACACTTCAATTTCTTTGTGCATCATGTCATGAAAAAGAGTCGTCATTGCCCTCTGATAGGTAGCACCAGCATTCTTTAGCCCAAATGGCATCACCTTATAGCAGAACGTGCCCCAAGGTGTAATGAATGTCGTCTTTTCCATGTCTTCCGGCGCCATCTTGATCTGATTATATCCGGAGAAACCATCCATGAAAGAGAATACCGAGGATTGAGCCGTATTATCAACCAATACATCAATGTGAGGTAATGGGAAATCATCTTTCGGACTCGCTCTATTCAAATCCCGGTAATCGACACACATTCTGACTTTGCCATCCTTCTTCGGCACAGGAACGATGTTGGCCACCCATGGGGGATAATTTGTAACAGCCAAAAAACCTGCATCCCACTGCTTCTGAACCTCTTCCTTGATCTTAGTTGCCATGTCAGGACTCGTTCTACGAAGCTTCTGCTTGACCGAAGGACATCCTTCTCTAAGAGGTAATCGATGCACCACAATGTCTGTATCTAAACCAGGCATATCTTGATATGACCAGGCGAATATCTCCACATATTCTCTCAGCATCTCAATCAGCCTCCTCTTGACAGAGTCCTCTAAAGCAGCCCCAATCTTGATTTCTCTTTTGGCGTCCTCAGTACCCAAATTAACAACCTCCAACTCCTCCTGATGAGGTTGGATGACCCTTTCCTCCTGCTTCAGCAATCTGGCCAATTCCGCAGGGAGTTCACAGTCTTCCTCACTCTCCTCTTCAGCTTGGTAAATGGGATTGTCGAAATCATACTGAGCCATAACAGAACTGTTCATAGTGAATGCCATAAGATCGCTTCTGCATGTTTAATGCTTTGTTTTAGAAAAAGAGTTCAAAAAAGTCACAAAAACAAAAACATTGCCATTTTTATTGTTTTGAAAAAAGATGAAAACAAAAAATAGAAAGACAGGGATCACAAAGTTTGATTTCAAAAAATGTCCTTCATTAATGATAATCATTAAAACATGATGAGGCCCTACAATGAATCACTACGTCTTGGGCAGAACGTAGGATTTTCATGCAAAAATGACAAAACAACAGAAAATTACTCTGTCAGAAGAGTAACTTGAACCACTTCTTCAGCCGTCCAGTTGTTGATAGACCCCCCTGGTGCACACGGGCGAACCCAGTTGTCCAAATCACAATCACTGTCACAGTCTTCACTACCGGTTGCAGAGACGTCGCCATGATTCATCAGCCCAGCGCTGGTAAAGGTACTCGGACCCGCTTGACCATTCTGCTCTGCTCGGAGAGGCTCATAACCAACACCAAATTTGTCTTCTTTAACCGGCAAATCCACCATCTTGCCCCAGCCTTCAGCTTTGCCAGAATCAACGACCTCCTTAGCTTGCTTGTAAGAAGTAATTGAAGCACCTGGCTTCCTCTGCTCAGCGTACGCCACTTTCTCAAGAGCCACAGTCTCAAACGCCTGGCATAAGGTTTCGTGGATCTCGCCATCCACCTCAACATATTTGAACGAGGATAGATGACTCACCAGAATCTCTTTTTCACCGCACACAGTCACAATCTGACCGTTCCAGACATACTTGAGCTTTTGATGGAGAGTCGACGAGACTGCCCCTGCTGCATGAATCCATGGACGCCCCAATAGACAGCTATAGGCGGGCTGGATGTCCATAACATAGAAGATGATATCAAAAACCTCAGGACCTATCTTCACAGGCAAGGTAACTTCTCCACACACAGAACGTTTGGATCCGTCGAAAGCACGAACGATCAGGTCACTGGGATTAAGCACAAACCCTTCCGCATCAATCTTCCTCAGAATCTGCTTGGGCAGCACATTCAGCGACGACCCGGTGTCTACCAATACGTGAGACAATACTGCCCCCTTGCACTCCATGGTGATGTGCAAGGCTTTGTTATGGTTCCGCCCTTCAGGCGGTAAGTCTAGGTTGGTGAATCCTACACCATGCCTGGTGCTCACATTGGCCATCACACCCTCCAGTTGATTGACAGAAATCTCCTGAGGCACGTAAGCCAGATTCAACATCTTCAGCAAGGCATTACGGTGTGCCTCGGAGCACATCAACAGTGAAAGTATAGAAATCTTGGACGGAGTTTGATTCAACTGATCTACAATCTTGTAGTCACTCTTCTTGATTATTTTCATAAACTCCTCCACGTCCTTCTCAAATGATCCCTCGGGCGCTTCCTTCTGAACAGGTTCTTCCTCAACCACAGCTTGCTTACCCTTTGCTTTGGCGAGAGCCTCAGCATTATTGTCCCTCAAAGGCTGCGGTGCGAACAGACGACCGCTTCTGGTAAAACCTCCTGGACCCCCTACATTATCCACAACCGGACCAACAGTTGCAGGAACTCTATTCGGTAAACCAATTGTCACTGGAGTTTGATTCACTGGTCTCGTCTGACCTTCAGCCCTTCTATAACTGCGGTGAGCATTATCGTACTTCCACGGCACGGCTCTACTATTCTCAACAGCCCTTCTTCCAGACGCAACGATAGTAGTTGGAGCACTGACGGTTACAGGCACGGGAATGGTAACTGGGGTACCATTTGCTGCAGGTGCACTAACGACCCTTTGTCCACGTCCTTCAGACGGTTTAAAGTAAATGGTGATAGTTGACACTGTTCCACGATCTTTTACAGCCCTACTGAATTGCAAACAACCTTCATCCATCATACCCTGGATACCGGCCCTTAACTGGTCGCAACCATTCTCTGATTCTGCACAGCCCAAACAATCCTCATCACAGCCCGAGTAGACACCTCCATTCAGCAGACGGCCCTTCACAACTAGCAGAGAAGTCTGAACATCATCAACATTAACAACCAGATCTTCAGCTTCCTTCCCCTCAATATTGTTCACTCTATGCCCACCATGCTGAGGCATAGGGTTGTTTACGACGTTAGGCACTGGAGCGAAGTTGATCGCCTTGGCATCGATCAAATCTTGAACCTTATGCTGGAGAGCCCGACACTTCTCAGTATGATGTCCTGGTGCCCCAGAGTGAAAGTCACAACGGACGTTGGCGTCGTACCCAGGAGGCAATACTGTAGGCGGAGCCATTGTACGCAACTCAACCATCCCCAACCTGAGTAATTCGGGCAGCAGCTCGGCGTACGACATGGGTATCGAATCAAAACGTCGATCAGGCATCCTTGGTTTGGGCTGATACGGACGTTGCTGCTGTTGTTGTTGTTGCGGTTGTTGAACTCTTTGTTGTTGTTGTTGACGAGGTTGAGGTGCCGGAATGGTCACTGCAGCAGCTTGACGGTATTCAATTCTGTTCTGATCTCTGCGGTGTTGAACAGCATTAGTTTCACCTTCTCTTCGACGAGGTGCCCCAGCAAACGGCTTCTTAGAAGAAGAGGAACCAGCATCTTGGATCTTCCCAGTTTTAATCAAGCTCTCAGTCCTCTCTCCACAAATGACAACATCAGAAAAACTACCGAATGGGCAGCTCCCCATCCGGTCCATAAATACACCCTGAAGAGTACCGATAAACATATCTGTCAACTCCCTCTCCAGCATAGGGGGTTGAACTCTAGCAGCCAGTTCACGCCACCTCTGAGCGTACTCCTTGAAGCTCTCTCCAGATTTCTGACATAGACTCTGCAGCTGAGTCCGGCTAGGCGCCATGTCCATGTTGTGTTTGTATTGCCTCAAAAAAGCCTCACCCAGATCCCTCCAACAGCGGATAGAATCTCTCTTCAATTCCATGTACCAGTCCAAAGAAGCCCCAGATAGACTATCTTGGAAAAAATACATCCACATCTCTTCATCATCGGTATACGCAGAGATTTTTCGATAATAAGCCTGCACATGGGTGCGAGGGCAAGAAGTACCGTTGTATTTATCGAAGGATGGTGCTTTGAACTTGTGAGGGATTCTCAGACCTTCAACCAATCCCATATTGGTAACATCAAAACCGAGAGAATTTTGACATTCCATAGCACGGATCTTCTCAGTAAGAGCCTCAACTTTGCGGTCTCTCTCATTAACCCTTCCCAGAACGTCTTCGTCTTCACTGAGCAGAGAGAACATATCTTCTTGTCTGTCAACAATCGGAGTAGGATTACGGGCCGGGGCACGGGCTACTCTGGCATTAGCGGCATCTGGAGCAATAGGTTGACCGTTGATTCGAATACCCCCCAACTCATCACCTACAGCATAGTTGTTGATGGGTACAGCAGCAGCGACATTATTATCATTGACCGGGCCTCCCTCTGGCGGAGCATGGTTGATCGGTGGATTTGCAGCCTCTTGTCTCTGAACCAGGGCTCGAAGTTCTTCTTGACCTTGTGCAACCCCTTGCATCATATTCATAAACTGGGCCATGTTAGCCTTCATCTCAGCCAACTCAGCTTGAACTTGATCCATACCTCTCTGTTGATTCAGTCTTGTTGAGTAGCGGTGCGGACGTTGATCAGCTATCCTGCCTGAACGGGAACCAAGAGTGAGAAGTCACGACCAAGAACACCTGTTATGCAAAATGATATGAGTATGATGCTAATGATGCGTATGATGCACATGATATGCTCATTTCTCAGGCATTCAAAGAGCCTGACCCATCCTGAAAAGATGGCAACCTGCAGCAACAAGAGAACAAACAGATACAGGGAAAAATGAAAGCAACAGGGAAATACTGACAACCTTATTCATACATAAGGGTAAAAAGGTCAATACCATCGAGTCAACAGAAAATTCGCATAAACAGAGTACAAAGAAATGAATCCCATCCAACAAGCCTGGAGGTGATTCTCAATAATGAAGATCCAAAGACGGAGTACAAGCAAATGAATCCCATCCAACAGGTCTGGAGGTGATCCTCAACAAAACACAAGCAAAGATACAAACTAAGACGGACGGTCTTCTGGAATGAGGGTCTTCAGGTAATGGCACCGGTCTATCAACAGTGTGCATTCTGAACATTCTGGTAGAGGGGTAATCTTCTCCTTCAACTGTCTTCTAAGCTCTAAGACTTCTCCTTCAAGGTGGTTCTCTGATGCCTGTCTCAAGTCTACTTCCTTCTTCAACTGGATGTCTTTATCTCTGAGTTGTTTCTCCAAGTCTCTGATCTTCTTCTGATAGCTGGCCTCAACCCTCTGCAGCCTCAGGCACTCCCGGTGTTCTGCATCTAACATGCTCTCCATCTCCTCGTAGGATCTCTTCTTGTTCCTTGCTCTACTGGCATCCTCTCCTTGCACTTCCCTGAGTTGATGGGCCAAGTGCAGCTTATCGGCTTTAGCTTTGTACAACTCCAATTGGGTATCTTGCTCCTTCCCTTTCAGACGGCGATTCTCCATCAGGGCTTGCTTGTAGTGCTCCGCGGGCACACTCTCAGCAAGGATCAAAGGTGGTTGCTCCTGCAACGGCTCCATCCTATCGTAGGGTAACAACAAAGTTTCTACTCTCTTCTTGACCCAATCGGTGTAATTAGGCATTGCAATGGCAAACTTCTTCCCTAAGACGGATCCATCCTTCACTCCCACATCTCTCCAGGCTTTCCCTATCTGCTCCAACTTAGCAGGGTCATCCTTCTTCTCAAAACAAAAACTTTCGGCCATCTCAGCTTCGAGCGGTCTTTCACTCATAACAAACCCTAGCTGGCGAAGAGAAAGAACTGGATTGTAGTTGATGCAACCTTTGGTCCCTATGAGTGGCACGCTCCGGAATTCACCACAACTTATGATGACATCCTTCACATCCATCCGGTACGACTGCCACCTGATGTCATAGGAAGTGAGCGACATGACCCTCTGAGTCCACTTCAGAGTGCTCTGGGTATCCATAAATGGTCCACTGGCTGGCAGAAGAGACATGAACCATTTGAACAGAAGAGGCAGGCAGCACCTGATGGCTCCTCCCTTACCATGCCTGCTGTGAATGGCATAGTAAGTATCTGCTAGAAGAGTAGGGATTGGATTCCCTCTGATGAAAATGCTGATAGCAGTGAAGTCAATGAAATTTGGCATACTGGGAAATAGGATGATCCCATAGATCATGGCAGCTAGCTGTGCGTGAAAAACTTCCCAATTCCCCTTTTCTGCTTCAACTCTGGCTACTCTCAACAGGAACTTCAATGGCAGACCTACAACCTCTCCACAGGGCTTCCAATTCTCACCAACTTCCTCAACACTCAACCGGAGAGCTCTGGCAATCAATCTGAAGTCGACCTCCTTTGGGACGTCCAAGAAGGGAGTCTGATGCTGAATAGGGATACTCAATAGGATAGAATACTCTTCGAGAGTGGGTGCAAGCTGATAATCCTGGAAAGTGAAGCACCTGAGCTCTGGGTCATAAAACTGAAGTAGTGTCTGCAGAGGCACTGGATCTACTACTGTCTTCAATACTGCCAAGATATCTCCGTACCGCCCAACAAAACTCTTCAGTCGGTCATCTATCACGAGGCTACCCAACTCAACTAGCGGAGTCAACGGCTCACGGTGGAAAATGTAGGAACAGGTCTTCCGCTTCGGCTCGGGGACCGTTGTCATCTCTATCAGTAGACAGACTCTGGAATGTACCTGAGAAATGATATGCATGCAGAGATTAGTTTTTTCTTTTTCTCTTTTTTTTTTTGATGATTTTTTTTTTTGATTTTTTTTTTCAATGCGTTTCTTTTGAAAAATAAATATGCTATGATGCACATGATGCAGACTGGACTGGCTGGTTGTGCAAACTCTGATACTAGGTCGAAGCTTCAGTCAAAATTGGAACATAAATCCCACTTAAGGTTAACTGAACACTGTCTGAACACAAAGTCACCATCAGAACCAAGTCACCAACAGAACCGAGTCACCAACGGTACCTGTAATGAAATAACCCTTCCCCACTCACGGGTGTAGTCTAGGCCAGGGTAAAGCTGAGAGAAACGCAGCATAAATAACCTTTCGCAGAAATACTATCATATACACACCCGAAGTATGTAACGACAGTATCCCACCAGGGTCTGAACTGCTCGTGATATCAATGTTCCGCTAAGTGGCGCCATACCACCCGCTTCCCATGAATCACTCTATTCCTAATCATCCTAGATTTTCACTCATGGTCTGGGTATTGGACCTTTTACCTCAACTGACTCCCCCCCACACAGAGAAAAACAGACAGCCAGCCAGTAATGAATAATGAATATGAATGCAAACATCAATGCATACAATCAATGCAAACAATAAATGTACAGATATACAATGAATGCAATAAAATACAACAAGCAGAAAGCAACCAAAACCCTAATCCTAGAGAGCGCTAGGAGAGACTCGCTCAGGGAAGATGGACCAGCAGAGGTCAACTTCTCTATATCCCCAGCAGAGTCGCCAGCTGTCGCATCACGCGAAAAACCGGCGGGAAAACAAGAAACAACAGAGCCGCCACCGTGCGTTATTTATCCCAAAAGAGGGAAAGGAAACGCTCAGAGTAAACCTGGAAAAAGCATGGTCTCGCGACCAAAGAGAATGGGTTCGGGAGTCGGTTATGCGAAGGGAAGGTATTAGCACCCCTACGCATCCGTCGTACTCGACGGGATCCACGCACAAAAGGAAGGAATATTGGTTGCTAAACACTGCTCAAACTCACACACACTGGCCGAAAGAGACACAAGAAAACTGACTGAAACTGACTCGGCAGGATGTCGCATCCTGGGCCTACTTAGTCTATCAGGCATAGACATCAGAGTCGAAGTAGTTCGGACTGGGGAACAACACATGCTCGCTAGGATATCGCATCCTATGCATACGTATCTTCTCGGACGAGAGAAGAATCAGAGCATTCGTAGCTCGGCTGACACGCACACAAACAAACACAAATAGGCAAACGTGGAGCCCGACTGCCAATCACTGGACTTATGTCAGCATCCGAACCTAAACACACACAAGGAGGCAAACATGGAGCCTGAATGCCAATTGCTGGACTTACATCAGCATCCGAACCAAACACACGCACACTGGAACCCAAATGCCACTCGATGGACTTACATCAGCTTCCAAGCACACAACAACACAACAAGTAAATAGGGAGTCGGGGACTCGAGCCTATAACTGTCAAGCACACACTCAAACAAACAGACAACAAATTGCTAAGGAGTCAGGCACTCGAGCCTAGCAACTGTCAAACAACTCACACAAAAAAGAAAAAGGGCGCCCGGAGAGATCAGCTCAATCTCCTGCCTACATACTTCATCTGGTATGAAGATCAGGGCGATGTAGTTCCCCTACAGAGGGATAAAGGGCTAGCCTAACCAGATAACAGAGGGAGACACAACTAGGGAGACTACGACTCGAGCCTAGATGTTATCATGCAAATTCGTCCCTAAGTTAAGGTTTCTAGCTAACTGGCACAGGGAGCCAGCCTATCCTAAACATGACTTGCACAGGAAGCAAGCCACACACACACTTAACTTGCACAGGAAGCAAGCCAAGCAAAACCTAACTTGCACAGGAAGCAAGTCTAAACTAATCCTAACTTGCACAGGAAGCAAGTCAAACAATCCTAACTTGCACAGGAAGCAAGTCAAACAATCCTAACTTGCACAAGAAGCAAGTCAAACAATCCTACAAGCACAGATAGCACACACTATACACAAGCAAGTGGCTCAAACAAGGGTTAGGTTTTAGTCGAGGGGTCATATCAACCTCAACAAACAAACCTCTGGAACTGGGTGAATGTGCTCTTAACCTTGCCATTGAGGGGCTAAGGTGAAGCAGATGAAAGGTGAGTGAAGATAAGACTTCACAGCTCTTATCCCTGGCCTGGGAGAGCTCAAGACAAGAATGTGTGGGTTCAGAAAGTGGGAACCCTTCTACACATTTAAAACTGACTCAACTGTACAATTGCACAAGATCTTGGGTTTGTATCTGCAATGCATCAACACAGTGGTGTGAGCAAAGCAGATGACACACTGAATAGTGGAGGATAGATTGCATATCCCTACCTTCCACCAATTGCCTCTTCACTTAGGAGGACTTTGACTCTATGCAAGGACAAAATTAAACAATCACAAACATTGCCTCTTAAGGAGGACTTCAGACAGTTGCCTGGCCAAGTAACAGGCCAGGTCTTCCAGACTACATGAAGACTAGAAGCATACCTCAATGCAAATTGCTTATACAAGCAAAGCAAAGCAAAAAGTTCACAAGGAACTAAGCAACTAAAGTACCTGAAATCAGTCAAGCACAGTTAGTATACAAGTCAGAGTTAAATCAAAATGAAACAGACATCAACCAGTCAACACAAGCTAGTGAATGTGCAAGGTACAAAGCTTAAGGCATGTGAGCCAAGCTACCTACAAAACAAACAAGTTAGACAATGATATTTAATCAAGCTCAATCAAAAAGAATTGGTCTCATTGGTCATTTGTTGGTCAACCTGAAAACATGAGCTCAAAGGTGAGTAACAGGACCACTAGGACAAGCCTAGGGTCAAAAGAGAATAAGAAGGTCAAAACAGCAAGGGATATCCAATCAAAGTCAAGTTTAAACATTCAAGAAACACAACCAATTGGGTTCACATTCATATCAATCACTATCATCATTTCATGAACAAATTAGGTCAAGGTATGGCATTTAGAAGCTCATAGAAGTCAACAGCAAGACTTAACTCAAAAGCAATCCTAAACATTTCCAAAAATCACCAAATCAATCATGATCAATCCTAACACATAGCATGGTAAGCATGTCAAATTTCATCTCATTTGGACAAGTGGAAGGCAGTCTATGAAAATCAGAAAGTCAAAGCAATTTTGAACATGTTCAAAGAAGTCAACCAAACATGCATCAACTTAGAAAATTCATAAATCAGTGATAGCATATGATAAATGAATGGGATCAAAACCATGGCAAAGATGAAGATGTCTAGTTATCTCATGTAAAATTTCATGTCCATCTAATAAAGTATGAGAATTCCACAAATGAAATGGGAACATGTGTCACACAAAGTCAACATATGACCAAGCAGGGGAGAAAATCTCAAACA
Organism: Lathyrus oleraceus; assembly: GCF_024323335.1. Lineage (NCBI taxonomy): Eukaryota > Viridiplantae > Streptophyta > Magnoliopsida > Fabales > Fabaceae > Lathyrus > Lathyrus oleraceus. The sequence continues at coordinate 574,807,402 of NC_066583.1, read as the reverse complement.
ATTAGGAAATGCCACAAATAATTCCAATAAAATTCACATGTAAACTAGACATACAAGAGTAGGTTCATGCAAAAAATCAGATCAATTGGAGGTCAAGAAGCATGGTAATGAAAATCATGAAGTTGGACATCAATGGTGTGACACAAATTGTCACACCCTAATTCAAAAAATCATAACTCACAAACCACAAATGATAAATTCACAAACTCTACACCAAAATCACCATGAGTGTGTCTAGTTTAAGCATAAAAAATTTGGGAGCCATTGGATACATTCTCATCATTTCACAATTGATCTGGCAAAGTGTACAAAAATTGGTCACATGTCACAAACCCTAGCACCATTTAAAAACCACTCATCCAAAAATTCTGGAAAAATAATGATAAAATACTAGGGATCATGAGGAAGGCAACACAAAAAATCCCATTAAATTTGGATCAAAATTGGGCAAGTTATGAATTTTGCAAGTTGGATGAAATAATTGAAGAAATAAAATGAAATGATTTAAAATTAAAAATGTAGAATGGCAGTTTGGTAATTCTTTGGACCACTTAATGGAACGATGCCGTTTAAGCCAGGCAAATGAAATAACCCTATTGGTTGTTGACTGAAAGCCCATACCATGCACGTGAAGGACCAAAAAATCTGGAAAGATGCACTTTGAAGCTAGGGTTTCGTGTACAGTGCTCATTCATCATCTTCAAACATGATTTTTTCCAGAAATGCAAATTGGGAACAACATTCAAACCAGCCAAACACCCTCATCAATATTCTATCATTCATTTTCAACAATTTGAACTAACATAAGAGAAACGAGCAAAAAACAAATTGACCATGAAACTTCAGCTCAGCATTATTGATCCATTACTTGACCATTTTTAAAACTAAGACCAACCATGAAATCAGCATCAAAAGACCTACACTAAGCACATCATAGTTTTGAAAAGGTTGAGGTCGAAAACTTACCTAATTTGTAGGACAGTGGTGATTCTGCTGTTGTTTTGTTACAAATGGCCAAAACAGTTGCTCAGCAAGTGTCCAGGAGGTGAATGGTGGAGTTGGCTTGGTTCATGGATGCTTGCTCGTGCTTAAAATCCAATCTGCCATGGCTGAGCTTCTTTGAAAACAGTACTAGAGAGGGGACTTCCAGTTGGGAAAATGTGGTTCCAAAGAGTCCACAATGATGCTTGAGTGGTGAGGAAACAAAGGCCAGGCTTAGTTCATTGAGTGTTTTGGACTGGTTTTGGAAAGATGCCAAGAATGAGGCTTGAGAGAAATGAGAGGACAATGGTTTCTTGTTGTGTGTTTTGTGGCTGCCAGCAGGGTTTCATAGGACAGAAAAATGGTGAGGAAATATTGTTATCAAGCAAGGCAAGGTTTGGTCTTATTTGAGGATTTTTTGGAGATTTTGAAGATTGGCCAAAAATGAAGTTTGAGAGGAGGAGTGTGTTTTTCTGCTGTGTATGGTGCAGCCAATAGTGTACTCCAATGACAGAAAATATGATGCACACAAACTGCTATGTGATGTTGCTTTTGTGGTAGGGTTTGGTTCTTTGGTCTTTTGGACAGAAAAAGAAATGCATACACATGAAGCTTGAGAGAGTGTGAAGTTGGTTGTGTTGCTGTGTTATGTTGGCTGCTGTTGGTTCCTCATGACAGAAAATGAGGTTTGATTATTGTCACAAGCAAGGCCAGGTTAGGTTACTTGAGTTTTCTTTTGGAAGTTTGACTGTTTTGGAAGAAAATGCTAAATGAAGTTTTCAGCATGAGTTGGATTTTTTGTATGCTTGATGTGTTTGATGGATGTTAATTGTGTTTCAAATGACAGAAAATAAAAAGATGAAAAGCCCTGCTGTTAGAAGTTGCTTTGTGGTTTTTTGAGTTTTGACAGCTTTTTCAAATCTGCCAATAGCAAGGTGAATTTTGAGAGAGAGAGTTGTATGCAGTGCATTGCTGCTGCTACCAGTCCTCAAATGACAGAAAAATATGATGAATACCAATCTGTTGTCTTGTGGTGCTGAATCAAAGCCAAGAGAATGTGGACGTAGTTGTTGAAACAATGTACTTTCTTCCCAATTTCAAGCAAGTTGGCATGGCTTCTTTTTGCTGTTGGTTTTTTAGGCTGCTACCTGTGTTTCAATTGACAGCAAATGGTCTCTAAAAACTCTGTTTAAGAGTACAAGGCATGGTATGGTGGAAGCATGGAGTAGCATGGTTGAATTTGTACCTTGGCCACATTTCAAGCAAACTAGCATGGATACATGTACTTCATGGGAATGGGCTTTGCAAACATATTTTAAATGACATTTCTGAGCTATTTCAATTGGCCCCAAGTGTTAAAAATGCATAATTCAAAAAGTCAACCATTGGTCAAACTTGCATTTAAATGAGATAAGTCAAAAAATGCCATTTTGATTGGTGAAGTTTTGGCTCATGAAATTTATATTTTTGGAAAGAGGGGATCAAATGTGACTTGTAGGAAAAAACCCCACCAAAATTGGCCAAACGGTTTGAGAGATATGGCCTTTTGAAGTTCAAGAATTTCTGAAATCGATTCGATCATAACTTGCCAACCACACATGGGAATTAAGAGTTCTTGGACTTTTTGGAAATGGGAGAACAAGATCTTCAACTTTCATGTTGGGCAAAAATTCATTTGAAGCTTGTATCATGATGTAAGTTTGAGGATCAAGACTTTCCATTTCTGGTAAGTTTCAGTTACAGGTCCAGTTTCCATTTTTGGAAATTTCTGATCTGGCTTCAAATTCTTCCATGATGGTGTTTGGCATGATATATGAGGGCTATATGGACATGAATGAGACCTCTCAAACCCATTTCCATCATCAAATCACTGATTAAATGGACAGTTGACCAACAGTTGACTTTTCTAGGGTTTTGGATGACTGCTCATTGACTGATGACTTCCAAACCTTAATTCCTTGAGAATTTGACTTCAAATGATGTCCCAAGTTGTATGAACTCTTGATTATTGATCATGGTGCCCAAATTCCACAAGAATGGCCACCATCCACTGCTTTGACTGACTATTGACTGTCTTGGGTTTTTGACTGTCTGTGTATGAACTGATGACCTCTGAGCCTTCAACCCTTGACTTGAACACTTCAAATGGACCTCCAAGTCATGTGAACTTGTTGGACAAACCCTAAGGCCTTGGCTCCTTGAGAACTGTGCTTGCTTTCTTGACTGACTGATCTCCTGATCAGTTTGACCTAATTCCTTGATTGGCTTGCACTTGAGGCAACTGGGACAATGCAATGCTATGCAATGGACCATGACATGCTATGACCTAATATGAAAATGTATGTACAATGATAGGTGCAAATTTGAGGTGCTACACATGGGACGACGAAGATAAGAAAAAGGTTCTTTACAACAAAAAAGGCAATCAATATACTTCAGAGCATTCTTAACATGGATGAATTTTTCCGTGTTTCTCAGTGTGCAACCGCAAAGGAAATTTAGGATACTCTAGTTGAAACACATGAAGGAACCACTGAATTTAAAAGATCTATATTAAATACCTTAAGTCAAGAGTACGAGATGTTCAGAATGAAACCTGGAGAATCCATCGTCGCATTACAAAAAAGATTGTACACTTGACAAATCATTTGATTGCTCTTGGTAAGACATTTACTAACGATGATCTTAATCTTAAAGTACTCAGATCGTTAACCAGGGAATGGCAACCAAAAGTAACGACAATATCGGAAAATAAAACTCTTTCTACCATGACTTCTGCATCATTTTTTGGAAAACTACAAGAACATAAACTTGAACTCGGGAGACTTGAAAAACATGAAAATCAAGAAAATAAATCAAAAGGCATTGCTTTAAAAGTTATCTCAAAATAAGAACAAGAAGATGATGCTCCAGAAGAAGATGGGAATTTCATGCTCCTTGTAAAAAGGCTTGGTAAATTTTTTGGTAATAATGAACAATCCTTGAATTATGCAAAAAGAAATAAATTTTTCAGGAAAAAGGATACTTCTACGTTAACACCAAATATCACTTGCTATGAATGTGGAAAGTAAGGACACATAAAGACGGAGTGTCCAAAACTCACCAAGAAGAATGGCTTCAAAAGTAGAAAGGACTAAAAATATAAAAGAGCCTACGTTCTGTGGGAAGATAATGAAGTAAGTTCATCATCCAACTCGAAAAGTGACGAATGACCTTGCATTGATGGCTTCACATCATTCTGATAATGCAGATGAAGAGGTTAGTAATGAATTTTCTATTTATGATAATGATGCACAAGGTGCCATAGATGAACTTCTAAATGAATTCAAAATTCTGTATAAAACGGTGTCTAATCAAAAGAAACAAATTTTATCTCTTGAAGAAAAGATTGACACCATGAAAAGGGATTTTGTAGTTGAAAAATAAAACCTTGTTATTGAATAAAAACATGATTTTGTATGTAAAGAATGTGCATCTCTCTACTTCCAAATTGTCCAATTAAAAAGAATCATTGAAAGATATGAAAAAGGACAAACTGGATTGAATGGTTTCCTTAGTCAACAAATATACGCAAATGATAAAAGTGGACTTGGATACGCTAAATTTAATAAATCAGGTTCTAGTAAAACTATCTTATTTAAGGCTAGTGACAAATCCAATAAAGAAAGAGTGAGAAAATCTAACAATGTTCATCATTATCCTAAAAGGAAAAGATTTATCAAGAAGAAATCTTATGTTCCTAGATATAAAATAACTTTGTTCCTGGTTATTTCTATTATGGTAGAAGCGGTCATACACCTAACGCTTGCTATGTGAGAAATTTTAGTATGGCAAGTGGGCATTATGTGTGGGTCAAGAAAGGAACTAATTATGAAGGACCCAAAGCAATTTGGGTACCTAACATAACCTAATTTGTTTTGTACGTATGCTTAAAGACCACTACAAATCTATGGTATCTCGATGGTGGTTTTTCTAAGCATATGACATGAGATATCAATAAATTTTCAAATCTAGTGCTTAAGGCAAAGGGATATGTCACTTATTGTGACAAGAACAAAGGAAAGATTCTTGGCCTAGGCAAAGTTGGAGAACGACCATCCACATCCATTGAAAATGTTCTTTATGTTGAAGGACTAAAGCATAATCTTCTTAGTATAAGCCAACTTTGCGACAAAGGCTTCAAGATCAAATTCACCAAGGATGAATGCTTAATTGAAGATGAATCCACTCATGAGGTAAAACTCAAGGTAAAAGACTTAATAATATTTTTATGATTTCCCTAGATGACGTATCTTTGAAAATAAAATGTCTTATGGTAAACAACAATGACTCGTGGCTATGGCATAAAAGATTTGCTCATATTCATATGGAGCATTTAAATAAACTAGTCAAGCATGATCTTATCATTAGTTTACCTAAGATAAAGTTTGTCAAAGATAAATTGTGTGATACTTGTCAAAAGGGAAAACAAACCAAATCAACTTTAAAATATAAGAATGTGGTGTCCACTTGAAGGCCACTACACCTGTTGCATATGGACTAATTTGGTCCATCAAGAACAAGAAGCTTCAGAGGTAATGTATATGCATTAGTTATTGTTGATGATTTCTCTAGATTTTCTTGGACACTCTTTCTAGTTCATAAAACTGATGCATTCAAGGAATTCAAGAAGTATGCAAAGTAAATTCAAAATGAGAAATCACTAAAAATTGTATCCGTAAGAAGTGATCATGGCGGAGAGTTCCAAAATGCTTCTTTTGAAGAATTTTGTGAAGAACATGGAATCTTTCATAACTTTTCAGCACCAAGGACTCGTCAACAAAATGGAGTGGTGGAAAGAAAGAATAGGTCTCTAGTAGAACTTGCAAGAATGATTCTTAGTGATTCAAATCTTCCAAAATATTTTTGGGTGGACGCGGTAAGCACGACATGTTATGTAAGTAATAGAGTTATTATTAGACCTATCTTGAAAAAGGCCTCCTATGTACTCTTCAAGGGAAGAAAATCAAACATTTGTCATTTTTATACATTTGAATGTAAATGATTTGTCTTAAATAACGACAAAGATAATCTTGGTAAGTTTGATGAAAAATCTGATGAAGAAGCTCCTAAGGACGATACTTCCAATGTCAATAATGATAATCAACCAGAACATCAAGAAGAACCAATTCAACAAGTGAATGATCTACCTAAGGAATGGAGAACCCATCGGGATCATCCAATTGATAAGGTCATTGGTGATATAATTCAAAGTGTTTCAACAATATTAAATCTCAAAGATGCATGCTTGAATATGGCGTTTGTCTCACAAATCGAACCTTCCAAGATTGTTGAAGCCTTAGAAGATGATCAATGGATACTTGCAATGCAAGAAGAGATACACCAATTCGAAAGGAATCAAGTTTGGGAGCTTGTCTCTAGGCCAAGTGGTAAACACATAATAGGTACCAGATGGGTGTTTAAGAACAAGCTTAATGAGAATTGTAAAATTGTTCGAAACAAAGCAAGGTTGATGGCTCAAGGGTACAATAAAGAAGAAGGGATCGACTTTGAAGAAACACTCGCTTCGGTTGCAAGGTTAGAAGCTATTCGTTTATTACTTTCTTATGCATGTTAATTAAATTTTCAGTTATACCAAATGGACTTCAATAACTCTTTCTTAAATGGCTATATCAATGAAAAAGTCTATGTCAAACAACCTCCCGGTTTTGAAGATTTAAAGAATCCTTCACAAGTCTTCAAGTTGAAGAAAGCTCTTTATGGCTTAAAACAAGCACCAAGAGCATGGTATGATCAACTTAATAATTTTTTATGTGAAAGAGGCTTTGAAAAAGGTAAAGTTGACAAAACCTTGTTTATTAAGAAAATAAAAGGCAACACTTTATTGGTTTAAGTCTACGTTGACGACATCATATTCGATTCAACAAACAAAGATCTTTGTGAAGAATTCTCATTGATGATGCAAGGAGAATTTGAGATGTCCATGATGGGTAAGATGAACTATTTTCTTAGACTTCAAATTAAGAAACTAAAGAATGACATCTTCATCAACCAATCCAAGTATTTGCAAAGAATTGTTGAAAATATTCGACATGGATAATTGCAAAGCAGTGGCTACTCCAATGGGATCTGGAACTTATGTCAATCAAGATGAATCCGGTGTTTCAATTGATATCACAAAGTATCGAGGTATGATTAGTTCACTACTATATTTAACGGCAAGTCGTCCTAATATAATGTTTAGTGTTTGTCTTTGTGCGCAGTTTCAAGCCAATCCATGAATCATATCTTACCTCCGTAAAGAGAATCATGAAATATCTCAAAGGAATAACTAACGGCGGCCTATGGTATCTCAAAGGTAGTATATGTTACTTGCTTGGTTATTCTGACTTAGACTATGCAGGCTGTAAAACATATCAAAAAATCATAAGTAGGACATGTCACATCCTAGGAAACGCCCTTGTATCGTGGTCCTGCAAGAAGTAAGCAAGTGTGGCTCTTAGTACGGATGAAGCATAATACATTACTGCAGGAAGTTGTTGCGCTCAAATACTTTGGCTAAAAAAACAACTTAGCGACTACGGCGTGAACCTTGGATTCATTCCGTTAAGGTGTGACAATACAAGTTCCATAAATATAACTAAAAATCCAGTCATGCACTCAAGAACAAAGCATATCGACATTCACCATCATTTTCTCCGTGATCATGTGCTTAAAGGCGATGTTGAAGTTATATTTGTGGATACTCATAATCAACTCGCGGATATATTCACAAAGCTGCTAGCAAAAGAACCATTTTACAAAATTCAAAGGGAACTTGGCATATTATATGAGGTAGATGTATGACTCTTCAAATATACTCATCAATCATTGATTAAAAACCGCCAAGGTATCTTGCATGATTATCCTTCATTATATCTTTTCCCATCCTTTTGGTTAATGACAAAGGGGGAGAAGAAACTATGTGTTATCTTGTGTTTGTTTCTCTAACAAAAATGCAGCTAACATCAATTCTAAAAAACCCTCATTCAAGGATCAAGGGGGAGCATTGATCAAGGAGGATTCTTGAGTTAGAAGATGCAAATAGCATATAATTTTCAAAGGGTTGTCATCATCAAAAAGGGGGAGAATGTGAAAAAAAAGCTTCTCAAGTGATTTTTTGAAGAAGAAAAACTATAAGAATATGCATGTGTAAAAAAGAATGGATCAAGAATCATAACATGATCTAGTGTATTAAAGTAAAGACTTCAAGTGTTAAAGATCAAGCCTGAGATGATATCTTGGATTGATCATGACATTATAAGGTATAAGTGTACATTTTCTTTATGTTGAATATAAGTTCTCAAAAAATTCATACTTAATCATGGCATATTGCATTACAATTTTTATTGGAATAAAATTGGTTAAAGTATTTTTCAAAGAAGTTTTTTGTCCACTGCCAATAGCAGTGGTAACCGGTTATCACTTTTCCTGTAATCGGTTACCACATTAGAACGCTATATTCTGTGGCTTTTTTTAAAGGGTGTAACCGGTTACCCAAAAGCATGTAACCTGTTATATGTGCGCTAATTTCAAACTTTTTAAGGCATCAGTTCAGGTGTAACCAGTTACACCATATATGGTAACCGGTTACCACTAAACCAATGACAGTGTTTCACTTATTTTTCTACTCCAAACGAATTTTTAAAGGGACATATGAACCATGGCAACTATTCATGCATATGTATTTTTTCAGAGACGTGTTAAGGCACTATATAACCATACTTTTCAGACTATGAACGTCACCTCTTTTATCTACAATTCAAATATTATTTTTCTCTCATTTTCAAAAACCAAGTGTTCTTACCATAATTTTTTGATGAAACTTCTGCATTAAACCTTCATTGCAATTTCACATAATTTCAACCAAATACATCATTGAACACTTGTGTTACATATTGAGAATTGTTTTCTTGAAGGAGAAGATCAATCCAAGTGATTGATACATTGTATACAACTTAAAAAACTCTTGTAAAATTCAGAATAATATTGAAATCCTTGTTGTCTAGAATTGTTGGAAACAAGAGAATGATTAAGGGAGGATTATTCTCTTAAGTCACTTTGTGTATATCATAAGCGGATTGTCCTTATTGATGTGTTTAAGATCTTATGTAAGAGGCTAGGATTGCTTGTACAAAATCCAAACAAGATAGTAAAATCTCTTAGTGCGTAAGGGGACTTGAATACCCTCGGATTGTGAAGGAAATCACAATACATTATTATGTTCTTTATTTTCCCACACTTTACTGCATTCATCTATTAACATTCGATCGGAAAAATAATCGCATCCAAGTCTAACATTGAAAAAAAAATTAAATACTTAATTCACCGTAACTCTTTAAAGTATAATGTTATTGAAGTTGTTTTCAATGAAAGTTCAAAATTTATTTGTGTATTTTCTTCTTCTTACAACTTAGATATATTTAGTTTCAGTATAATCTATCATAAATATAAAACATACAAAGACATAACTATAATAATTAACATTGCGACTAGTTAATCGATAGCCACTATCAATCACATGTAGCATACATTCAAAAAGAAAATATAATGACCTTTACTCATGATTAAAGGAGAAATAAAAAAGTATTGAAAGTTTAGTAAAATTTCAATGACCTTTAATCATCATAAAAAAATTTAAATGAGATATTGAATAAATATATGTGACCCATTAATTTACTCAAAAGACATTTCATAATAACACTAATTAATTACATAAATGGTTTTCTGATAACCCCAAAAGTGCTAAAAATAATTTAATCAAAACTAAAAAAAAAGCATGAAGTCTTTTACTTATAAAATGATCAAATGATGATTTATTGGTTACTTGCAAATTAAAGACACAAAAATATGTCTGAAATATTAAAAATTATTTATCCTTTAACTATCTGGATTTCCCTAATTCTTGTTGTAACAAGTCATAGTAAGTCTTTTTTTCCACATACAATATAATATATTTTTTTCTTTATCATATTTTTTATTCTTATTTGCGTACAGGTCTTCTTCCTTGCGTAACTAATGAAGATTGCAAAGATGATATATGTCTTTATCCTCTAAAGCCATTCTGTTACTTGGATACATGTCATTGCGCGCCACCAGCGGGCTACAATCCATGTGAAAAGGGTTGTTGTATTACTTGCTAACATGTCACTGCAAGCCAAGAATGATCTACAATCAATGTGATAAGGGTTTTTGCCCTCACTAAATATTGGATTTTTGTTTTACTTTTATAATGTAATACAAATAGATTACATATTATATATATGCTACCAATTTATAGTAATTATATATTATTTAAACCTGTGCATGCCGGGGATGATCTACAAATACAATCAATGTGATAAGAGTTGTTTTATGGAATATAAATCTATATTTTAATTTTTATCTAAGTTTGTAGTAATATATGTAAAGAACAAATATTGGAGGGTTGCATGTTCACATAATGTAAGTCAGAAAGAGGTACAGGTGATGACTTCTTCGAATAAATTCAATATCTCTTTTTGATTTGAAGTGTGATCCTTTTATGCGGATTTCCTATGATATGTGACAAGGGATGCAAATACAATTAAATGTCATTCAATAGTCATAATCATCAATTATATGGTAGTTATTGTGCTAGGGAGACATGTATGGGTATGCTAAGTCGGACATGGATCCCCTGCAGTGGCTGAATGGTCCTACTCCATCTCAGTCACTCATTTTGGTCAAATATAAAAAATAATTAATATTAATTATTGCATAAATGACTAAGATTGGAGCAACATAAAAATCATGAGAGAGCAGCTGGAGAGGATCTGTGTTCATGCTAAGTCATACGATAAATATCTATGAATGATAGTTTTGGGTATCCGTACTTGAGGCGGCCTATGCCACACCTAAGCTTAGAGAGGCTCGTACCCGGCTTGACCTTAAGCATGGCCTGCCATCTTGGTGTTTAACCGACAATTTTAGGATGTCCACATCCCCTAAGCATGAAGTCAAGCATGTTAAAGAAATGGAGAAAGAATAAGAGGGGTGTATTTCTATCCTTATTCTGAATATTTTTGGATATGGGACGTATGACCCCGTTACTCAAAGTATTCACCTTCACTCATAGACTTTAGTGCAATTCAAATCAAGGTAATTTTCATAATTAAAAGGAAGAAAATGGAGGAGGATGTAGACTCTCCCCCCCCCCCCCCCCCCCCCTGAATGTTTAGACACTATTGTAGAGCTCCATGTCTGAATATTTATCTTCAGACTAAAATCAATCACAACCAGTCAAATTCAATTTTTCCACCTTAGGACATTCAAAAGCTTTTCATAAAGGACATATGTTATTTATGTTCTTCCACAATACAAACAAACGCTTAAACCACCCACACACGAGTATATTAACAACGTTTAATTGCTAGAACATGAACGTTAACAGCGTTCAATAAAACAACCAACAAACACTTATTTTCTATCCCACGAACTATGGGACTCTAATTTTCTCATTATACTATGGGAATATGTAGGCACAAGATTTCAAAATCTTGACGAACACATTATTAAAAACTTATTTTTCTCCTTAATTAAAATCAGTCGCAAGGAACCTTTAGATAATAACACTCATCCGCACAAAACAATCAAAACGGTTTTCATTGAGTACAACGAATGTGACGGGGTACTAATACCTTCCCCTTTCATAACCGACTTCCGAACCCAAATTTCGTTGCGACGATCATCTTCATTTCTTTTAAGGGTTTTATCGATATTTTCCCTTTTATTTAGAATAAATAAAGTTCGGTGTCGGCTCTGTACTTTTTGTGGCGCGACAACTGACGACTCTGCTGGGGATCTTTCTAAGCAAGTTAAGCCTTGTTTTGGTTGCTTTCTTTGTGCGTTTGGATGTTTATCTTTATTTCTTTACTTGCTTTATTTTATTGCATCTTTATTGCTTTTATATATTCATTATATTGTGGATATATCTATTTATTGGTTTTCAATTATGGGTTGGATTTCATTATGTTATTTGAGAGAAAAGATTCTTACTCGAGCTGGAGTATACACACAAGATATAATTGTGGATAGTCATGTTGACATGCATTCCGCGCGTTGGGTTGACACGAGACCCACGCCTAGATTAGATTGACTTGGAAGTACCATTGTCCTGCAAGCATTTGCTACGACAAGGTATTTTCATTTGAATCCATGATTTTATAGGCCTTTATAGGAACCACCTTTTTTCAAGACTAGAACCTACGAGTGAGAGGTATATGGGTTTTTGCATGAAACTTAAAACTCTACTTACCTCAAGAATCATATACAATTTATTCAGAAGTAACGTCAAACCTTTCAATCAGAAAAGTTCAACCTACTTTGAGAATCATATCAGGTTTACCCAAAATATATCGAACCTTTGAACCTAATGTATTGCATCATTGCATCCTTCGCACTTAAAAAAAATTGCATAACATTACATGGCACGACATTTTTCATGCATCCGTTAAAATGCATGCATATTTTCCCAGCAAACAAAAAAACCTCATATTGCTTTTCGTCTATAACCAACTAGATGATTACCCGACACATACTTGGAAATGGAAACATGTCTCAAATGACTATGAACGAACTTCAGCGAGGCTGGGAATTATTGAGGGAGGATGTCAACCATCTGAAAACTCATATGAGCCTGGTTATGAAAATCATGCAAGCATTGTTGAGAAAGGAAGGAAATCCCACACCAATTGTCACAGTAGAGATGGTCACCCCTATACATCTATCTGATTTCACCTCATGTCATAGGTTGCCTCACGAATATCATCCACAACCCAGACTTCCAAGGTCTCCCTATCAACATTCATTGCCTATTCCCCGATCAAGTCAAAGGAACCAAGTGCGGAATCAGAATCGATATCTGAATCAGTACCAAAACTCCTATGCTTAACAAGGCCAACAAAGACCAAGGGGGCCAAGGAAAAAAATTGACCAGATTGTTATACCTTACGGTCAACTACTCCCTCATTTTCTCCAAGGCTCATTAGTGCAGTTAAGGGATCTGAAGCCTCTCCAACACATCTTCTTCAAGGCTATGATGTGAATGTCATATGCAAATTCCACTCAAGAGCACCCGGAAATACAATTGTGCAAAGGTCTCAAGTATAAAGTACAAGAGCTGATTGACTCCAAGGCTATCACGTTCATGCCAAATGTCCTAAACATACTAAACACCCTCATGCTCCATTGGAAGAGTCTGAAGGGGAACCCCCTTGGGGAGTATCACATCAACTTCTACAAACATGATGACCCCAAACAGTGGGTGGATAAAAAGGCTAATAATACCGACGATCATTAGACTGTTCAATCATTCTCATTTGTCATCTTTTTTTGTTAAATACTATTCACATGTAAAAGTTATTTGTTTAAAGATAGTCAATCTGTTTATGGTAACAGTGCATAAAATAGAAAGGATAATGCAACTAGCATAAATAATCAATCATACAATCTATCCACAATAATAATCATTCACAAATGTAATTATATATCCAAGGTATTCATCTCTTCTACTCCAATGCATATGATATCAAAATTCGGATATTCAGAGGTGTGATACTGAATCATCCATCTCGTCACTAACCGAGAGTGCTAACTCGTCATTGGATTGAAGTCCTACTCGTCACTGCACCAAAGTCCTAACTCATCATTGGACTGAAGTCCTAACTCATCACTGGACTGAAGTCCTACTCGTCACTAGACCGAATTCCTAACTCATCGTTGGACCGAACTCCTACCTATCTTTGATATACATGATGCATGAATGCAACAAACAATACAAATTGTCATCTACAATCCTCCAACTCTAATCTTCCTCAGTCGACATAAGTCCTACATGTCACTGGTTCCTTCAAAGTTAAACATGTCATCATCAATTATTCTCGAGGTAAGGCCACATCACTGGGTCTCATGTGTAACACCCCTTTTTCTACCCCAAATTATTTAGCATATAATCAGAGTAAATAAACACGCATATAAGAAAAGGGCGTCACATCGACGTTTTCAAAACTTAAAACTTTCGAAAACCAACAATACACCTGGTCAATCAAAGTAACACATTTCAATCATCATGAATATTCAAACATATGTGTTCGCAGCGGAAAATAAAGAATACTCATGTATTTCATAGAATGATTCATGTCCCATACCATGATCATCATAATCACTTCAAAATAAAATAAAACAATTAATGACATAAAGCATGTTAAAATAAGATACGAGTTCAATACCCATAATCTACCCAGTGTTACATGACCAGAGCATTGACTCATTACCAAATTTCAAAATAAATACGGAAACTCTCCAGCTATTCTTGAACAAGCTACCGTCCACCTACTCCAGCAATACTACTCTATAGTATCTGCACAATACCCATGTAAAGGTAACATTCAAACAGAAAGGGTGAGAATTCCAAATCATTATGAAATAGCATAATAAGGCACAATGAATTAAAACACAATTTAAGAATTCATCACACTTGGTATAATTATATCAATGATATTAACAGACAATCATTCCACATAATTTAAATGTACATCACACTCACATCAATACACACATTCAATGATCACATAACTATAGACGACTCAATGCAAGACAATGTGACTCTATGCATGTGGTACCGCAATGTGAACTCAAAGTTTCACCGCTTTCCGATTCAATATCTAGAATCCAAGCCACGCTTCAGATCCGGACAAGACCAAAGCCTACGTCTGTTTCCAATGAAGGATCACCGCTTAATACTACGCCTAATCCCAATCAAGGATTAACGTCTGCTACGTCTGTTTCCAATTAAGGATCATCACTTGACCATGCTATGAATGAATGCACACATACCAACACATATGCAATTAAGACCTTCTATACCGTCTTAACATCCCACATATCACCATAACTCATAATTGGTACATATACACATTCATACAATATTTTATTCTCATCATGATAAAATTCATGGCATTTATAAATCACATAATATTTTATAACCTAGAACAATAATAATAATCCTTTACGTTATCTTTAGTCATGTTATTTCACAATCAAACATATCAACCATGTTTAACACCCATCAAATAAAATTCATAGAATTTGTAAGACGCATAATACACTATAATATGATATCATAATAATAGCCTTTTTCATTATCTTACCAATGCATCCGTCCGCATTCAAAACGGAGCTATAATGCTCAATTAATTCATTAATCTATCTTAATTAAGATTTAGGTTAATATTTATTCATTGCATAAGTATTCAACAACAACCTCTCTAGCCTAGTGGTAAGGCATGTACAGTTTCAGGAAGGTCCTGGGTTCGAACCCCACTGGTGACAAATTCTGTAGAAATTGTGAGGTGTAAAAGTAATTTTGAAAAGTGTGAGAATGCAGATTTCCCCGAGGGTGTCAAAGTAATTTTGAAAAGTGTGAGCAAGTAACTATGAGATACCTACCCTAGATTAAGTCTTTCGTTTTCTCGTGTATTCTTTTAAAGGACAAGATCATTATATCGTAGGCAACCTCGTAGGAACTATGAGATACCTACCCTAGATTAAGTCTTTCGTTTTCTCGTGTATTCTTTTAAAGGACAAGATCATTATATCGTAGGCAACCTCGTAGGGCAACCTCGTAGGGACTTGATCTTTTGAGTTTATAGGGACTTGATGATTTTTCTGTTTGAAGGGACTTTGCTTAAGACACCCCTATTTTCGAGGGACTTGATCTTTTGAGTTTATAGGGACACCCCTATTTTCGAGGGACTTGACCATTTAAAGAAGGCAACCAAGAGGAATACCCTAGGAAGTACAGATGGCGATCAAAGATCGACTTACGTGTGTGAGTGTTATTTTTCAGATATTTGTCTTGAATTTAATTTTCTAAGTTCAATTATTTACAGTTAGTTTTTTGCACTCCCTAAATTACTAACCACGCAATAAATATTTACAAAAATAAAAACAAGAAAAATAAATTCCTAAACTATTACATGGCTATGGGACAGATACATAATAATCAGGCGAGAAAGAATAAATTTACAACCTATACATTTGTTCCTAATATTATAAATAAAACAAAATTAAAATAAGGAAAATAATGAAGCAAAAATAGAATAGATAAAAGCAAATAATAATAAAATAATAAATAAACAATGCTAATAAAACAATAATAAAATAACAATAATAATAAAATGATAATAAAAAGGTTAGAATTTTAAAAGAAATTATTTTAGGTTAAACAAGTTAGATTTTTTTAGAAGTTATTAGAAAAAATATGAGTTTAAAATAAATTAGTAATAATAAAAGAATTTAAAATACATTAATGTACAAATTATAAAATAAAAGAGTTATATGAAAAATATTAAGTTAGTTATTTACAAAATAAATAAAGATTATAGAAAATATCAAATTATTAGATTAATAGGTTTATTATTATTATTCAATTAGAAAAATGGTCAATTAGATTTTATTTACAAAATATATAAGGATTTATTATTATAAGTAAGTAATAAAAAAAGTTATTAAAATAGTTAGTATTTATTATTTATTTACAAAAAATATAAAGGTTATAGAAAAATATTAAATAATTAATTTAGTAGGTTTTCACGCCCTACATTACTAAACCACGCAGTTAATATAGGATCAATGACAGGAATTTAAATGGCAGAAAATAAAACCCTAATTATTACAACGCTTTGGTGTAGTTACATAATAAAGATGACGAAAAGTAAAACTGAAAATATTACAAGTTAAAACTTAAAATATTACAAGGGCGAAGCAGTTACAGTGTATGAATAACATAAATATGAGCGAAAATAGGAAATAATAATAAGGTTTGTTAAGGTTTAAGAAAAGGTTTATGGTTTAGAGGAAATAACACGGTTAAAGTTTTAGATTTGAAATTTAGAGTTTGTGGCGAAATTGTCAGGGTTTAGGAAAAATCAGGGTAGTTAGTTATGAAAAAAAATGTGCAGATCTAAATATATGTATAAAAAAAAATATGAATTAAAAAAAAACAACGGCGTTGCCAGCGCAAAAATTGCGATCATCGCAACTGGATCGGATAACACAAATGTCACGCCTCATACATGTATATGTGAAAACGGCGTATTGACACGATCCGATCCGAAAACATAATCAAATTATAACATAAAATAGAAATATATATATATTTAACACACTAGTTACATATTATAAATTATATATTATATGATCCATATGCATTTTTATTAACAACAAAATTATTATTATATTATATTATATATTATGAGACATGTAAAACTTATATAAAAACAAACACATCAAATACATAATACAATGAATCAAATTATTATACATGTTATACTTAGGTGCATAAAAAAAGCAAAACGGCGATATCCTGATATATTTAACCAAACCGCATGTATTTGGAATACATAACACAGTCACACATATGAACATGTATTTGAAACACAGTAACAAATATATCAACAAAATAGATAAAGTATATATCATATATAAACTATTACCAAACTGTGTGTACGATAGTATAGATCAGCCACTCTCAGTTTCTCTTTTTTGTTCTGTCTTTTTGCCTCTCTCTATCAGTCATGCTAGTAAATATATATAGGAACAAATTAGGTTAATGATAATGGGCCTAAGTTTATTTTGAAACCCAATATTAAATTAAAAACTGAATAAAGTTAAATAATTAAAATAGTTAAAATTAAAATAAAAACTAATTAACCTATTTATTTATTCTAGACCCCATATAAAAATAAATAGACTCAAAAAAATAAAAGTCAGGCACCAAAATGCTCGAAAAAATAAAATGAACACGTCAAAATAATCAGCGCAA
The DNA here is from genome assembly GCF_024323335.1 of Lathyrus oleraceus. NCBI lineage: Eukaryota > Viridiplantae > Streptophyta > Magnoliopsida > Fabales > Fabaceae > Lathyrus > Lathyrus oleraceus. Next base: position 574,789,539 of record NC_066583.1, on the reverse strand, counting down.
AATAAATGACTCGGAAAAATACAGCATTTGGTCGGATTTTGAAATAAAAATTATGACCGTTTAAACTGCTCAGACTGATCAACATATGACCAAAAATAGTCGTAAAAATATTTTTAGCATGTCAAATTAAACCACGTGAACCGCAGATTAATGTTACCGACATTTGCAAACTTAAACTTGACATTTTTTCGTTGACTAATTTTAGGCACAGTTAAAAAGTTAATTTGACCAGTCTGTTTGTAAATTCCGAGAAATTATTTCGGCTAATATTAAGACAGAAAAAATGTTATGCTATGAAGATGATGCAAATGAATGTGAAACAAAAAATTGGTTAGAGTTAAAAATAGAGGGCAAATTTTGGGGTGCAACAGCTGCCCCTGTTCAATTTTCTGAAACCTGAGGAGTTAGATTGGCCTGTGTGCCATTCGTGACTTGGAAGGTTGAAGGGGATTGAACATAAAAGCCCAAAAATTTGCACTCGCCGGTGCGTAAAGTAACACTAATGACTGGTTGTATATGCTTAAGTGGGCTTGAAGATGCCACTTGGAAGAACTGGAGATGGGCTTATAGATGCCATCCATAATATCAGGAGGTGATAATATCTTGATGTTGATACTGGATATCAGTACTAGGTCTTCGTATAGGCCGTCTCTGAGTCGTATCTAAGAACATACTTTTAATTTAAGTGTCAGAACCAAATCTTCGTGGCGATTTCTTTCTGAATTAAGTATCAGCACTAGACCTTCGTATAGATCGTCTCTGAACTGTTTTGAATTGTTGAATAAACCAGTAGAAATAAATCTTCGTGATGATTATCTCTTCTGGAAATATCCTGGATTAGATATCTCATATCACTAAATAATTAATTCCCACACTAATTAAGTTAATTAATCCATTATTATACTACCTCACAACCGCTTAATTACTTAACACTCCAAATAATTAAATATAATATAATAAAATAATATAATAACTAATTCCTAAAAATTGGGCTGTTACATCATGAACCTAAACATCTCAGCAATAGTTCTTTCAAACTTAAACATACAACACATGAAATCTAAAATTCAAGTTAACGTAAACATTGGTTCATCTCTAACACAATCCTTTACATTCAACAATACATATTCAAGAGTCATTTAACAATTAAACAACACCAAATAGAACTCATACTAACAACTTGTTATTCATAGGTTTAAGGGTTAGAGGCATATCCCTTAAGACTTCAAAACAACCCTAAATTAACTCAACTACTTACCGACTCATCTATAAACATATAAATAACTCAAACCCAAGTTATTTATAAATGTATTCAAACTCCTTAAATCTCTCCAAGGGTTTCCCGAAACCCTTGCCCCTCTAAGTTTACCCTTAGGGTCCCTAAATCCTTAATTTTACTCTAAAACAGAATGTTTAACTTCACAATAAAGGCAAATATTATAGACTTATGATAAAATTATTAAAATATTTAGTGTAAAGGTTCTTTAAACCCTCTTTAGAACATGATTAATTGCATCTCAATCGAAGTATTCTAACTCTAGTTCTATTTGTTTCAGTTCAACCGTATCACATTATTTCCTGCATAAACTCTAAAACTGAATGTGTAACTTCACTATAGCACTAAATAATATAGGCTTCTAATAAAATTGTAAAACTCAAAATTTTAAATTTTCTTTAAACCCTCTTTCAAGCACAATTAATTGCATCTCGATTAGAGTTATAAAACTCCAGTTACGCGTGAAACAAGATAACCAATGCATGACTGAAATTTGATTATGGTATAAAAAACTAGAGAACTGCTATTATTGTATCGCTCCTCGATCCAATCTCTCCACTTCAACATAAATATAATCATGTTAGCTTTCTAACGAAACTATCGCACCTGAAACAGACTTACGAAAGTCAAGTTACGCATGAAACAAGATGATCAATCCCCTTCTATGTCTATCTGTAATTTTTATCTCCGCAACAGTTTCAGACTTTTATATTTTCATTCCCATGGCGGTTCAAACTCAGAAATCAACATTTTATCATCAACAACAACATTGCTCATCACAACTCATAACTCATCAATCACAAAATCTCAACACATATCATATCAATTAATAACATCCATATCAACAGAGAACTTTATGACATCAATCATAACATTTTACCAAATATCATATCAATTAGTAACATTCATATCAACATTGAACTCTATGGCATAAATCGTAAATTTTTAACACATATCATATAACTTTAGCAATTAACAAAGCATACAAATTAGGATTAACAACAACAACAACCGTAAGAAGCTTTGCACAAACATCTTCAAGGATCAATTTGTTCCTCAATAGGGGAAACATCAAAGCGAGAAAGGGAATGAGGATAAGGACTTCCCAATACCCCTCATGCTTAACATCCATATATTGAATAATTCTCCCCCCTTATCTCAAATTTTCAAAAAAGGTTTGAACTTTGGCTATGGAGGTTCTTTTCTTCACTTGCTCTCTTAGGGTTGCCTCCACTCTCTTCTTACTCCTTATTTCCCAAAACTTCTATGTACTCTCCTTTTTTCTATTCTTCATTCTACTTAAATAGAAAACTCTGTTTATTTTTATTTCATTAATCACACTAATTCCCTTAATTCCTTATAATTCTACATACTTACTTATTTTTATTTATGCTTAATTGCAACTTTGGTCCCCCTATTTTACTTTTTGTTTTGTTTTGAGCCCCCGATTTTAAAATTCACATTTTTGATCCATTTTATAAGTTTTCGTGTTGGATTTTAGTCCCAAAAGGGACCAAAGTCAAACTCAAACCTTAAAAAAGGGACCAAAATCGCAGTTTTAAAAATAGGGGGACCAAAACCCCAAAAAAGACAAAATAGGGAGATCAAAATTGCAATTAAGCATTTTATTTAAAATTCTATTTCACTACCCACTCACAATTTATCTCAATTTCTATCAATTAAGTTATTAAACTAATTAAGTAAATTCTAAAAGTTCTCCTTTATTTTATTTAAATTCTATTTTAATACGAAAATCAATATTCTTTACTTCTACAGAATTTAATTTTAAAATATAAGTAAATTCTATCCAATAACTCATTAACCCATATAATATCAATTAATCACTCAAAGACATTCTAAAATTAAATAAAAAGTATTATAATTGTTGGAAATCCACCAAAACCTATGGAGAGTTTCAATCAATCTTGACGAACAAGATTGTTGTCACCCACACAATAGCAATGAAAAGAGAAGAACAATGGAGAAAGAAAGAAAGTAAAGAACAATGAAGGAGAAGAAGAATTAAAATTCTGCAGAGTTTCTCTCTGACCACAAACTGTGGAAAACTTCTTATTCACTTTGCAACTGCAAAATACCGTGAATATAATGTTATGAATACTTTATTCACTTCATTACAAGAATAAGAGTTACTCCATCTATTTATAGATTTAGGTTAACTTGGACCTCAAGTCAAAGCCCATAACTATAAAATCTCAAAATAGCTAACACTACTAAAATAGGCCTAAGTCGAAATCCTGTGTAAAGCAACATGCTTCGACACTTCGACACACTAACATAACTCAACACCCTAGGTGGTTCGACACTTCCTTGTTCCCGTCGAGAAACCTGCTTCGACACAAGGAATTACAATTCAACACACCACCTAATTCATTGTGTCTAAGCTATCTACATTCATCATAGCTCTTAGTCTTCTGAACACTTCGACATGCACTCCCTTTATCATGACGTCTGCAATCTGATTCTCAGTTCTGCAGTGTCCACATTCATCTTCCCAGCTGCTACCTGCTCTCGAAGATAATGGAACCTCATTTCGATGTGCTTGCTTCGACCATGTACTATCATATTCTTCGACAGATTGATAGCTGACATGTTGTCGATCTTTATGGTAATTTCTCTATGACTCTTCGTTGTCATCTCTTAGACCATATTCACCATCCATGTTGCTTGACATGCACAAAGGGAAGCAGTTATGTATTCTGCTTCACACGAAAGTAATGCCACTACTGGCTCTTTTCTCGAACTCCAAGCAACTATGCAGCACCTAGTATAAACACATAGCCAATTGTGGATTTTCGATCCTCAACATCACTACACCAACTTGAGCCGGTGTATCCCACTAATTTGCATTCTTTTCCTTCATCAGTTGCAGGAAACAAAATTACATAGCCGAGAGTTCCTTTCAAATGCCTTAGTATCCTCTTCGTCGCTGCTAGATGTGATACCTTTGGCTTCTGCATAAATCTACTCACCATACCTACACTGTATGCTAAGTCAGGCCTTGTGTGACAAAGGTATCGAAGTGACCCAATAAGTCTTCTATATTGGGTTGGGTAGACATCATCTTCATTTGAATCTTTAGATAGTTGTAATTTGGGCTCAGCTGGAGTCGAAGTTAGGTTGCAATCTTGCATCTCAAATCTCTTGAGTATTTCTCCTGCATACCTTATTTGATACATCATCAAACCTTTATCACTTTAGTAGAATTTGATGCCAAGTAAGCATGAAATGTCACCCAAATCTGACATTTCGAATTCCTTGTTGAGATCACCTTTGAAGTCTTTGATCTCCTTTTTGCAGCTACCTGTTATCAACATGTCATCAACATAGAGGCATAGTATAAGCAATTCACTCTTGCTTCTTCTTACATATACTCCATGTTCATATTTGTACTTCAAAAATTCCTTATCCCTTAGAAAACTATCTATCTTCTTGTTCCAAGCTCTTGGAGCTTGTTTAAGTCCGTACAGGGCTTTATGCAGCCTGGACACCTTTCTTTCTTTTCCTTGTTTCACAAACCCAGCTCGTTGTAAAACATAAACTTCTCTTCTAAGGGGCCATTCAGGAATGCATATTTCACATCCATCTGAAACATCTTCCAGTTGTTTATGTTTGTTAGACCAACAACCAATCTAATTGTTTCGATCCTAGCAACAGGTGCAAAAACTTCATCGAAGTCGATTCCTTCTTTTTGAAGAAATCCTTTTGCCACAAGTCTCACCTTGTGTTAATTCACTTCTCCTATGGGATTCAACTTCACCTTGTATACCCACTTCACATCGATTGCCTTCTTGTCTTGGGGCAATTCGACAAGTGACCAAGTATTGTTGACTTGGATTGACTTCAGCTCTTTGTTCATTGCTTTCATCCACTTCAAATTTTTCAATGCCTCAGCTGCATTGACTGGTTTGACATATGCGTAGAAATCATAATGTACCATCTCACCTTATTCATTGACCACATCATCTTATGTAATCACACATTCTTGCAACCTTGTAGGCATGTGCGTTGTTCTTTGAGGTCTGCTTAGTCCTGCTTCACCTTTGACTTATTCCTGTCGAACTTCTCTTTCGACTTCACTAGCTGGTTCATCACAAAAGATTCTCACTGAACCTTTCTTGACATTCTCAGTCCAATCCCACTCCTTAAGCTCACATATGATCACGTTCCTGCTGATCACCACTTGCTTATTCACTGGGTCGAACAACTTGTATCCTCCATTCGAATGATTTCCTATCAAGATCATCTGACTCGACTTGTCATCAAGTTTTCTTCTCAATTGATTTGGCATATGTCTATGTGCTATAGACCCAAACACCCTCAGATGAATCAAGCTAGGCTTGACACCAGACCAACATTCTTCTGGCATGATTCCTTCTAGCTTCTTCGTCGGACATCTGTTCAGGATATATATCACAGTCGACACAGCTTCTCCACATAATTCTTTGGGTAGATGCTTTCCTTTTAACATACTTCTAACCATATTCATAATGGTTATGTTCTTACTTAATGCGACTACATTCTACTGTGGAGTGTAGGGTGGCACCACCTCATGCACAATCCCTTTTTTCACATATAATGCGTCGAAGTCTTCCGAAACATATTTTCCACCACCACCAGTCCTCAAAATCTTGATCTTTCGACCGCTCTGTCTTTCGACCATAGATTTAAACTTGGCAAATACCTCGATCACTTCACTTTTTTTCTTGATCAAGTAAGACCACAGTTTTCGACTGAAATCATCTATGAATGTAACAAAGTATTTGTTACCTCCAATTGAATCCACCTGGAGAGGACCACATACATCCGAGTATATGACTTCAAGAATTTTCTTCGACCTTCTTCCTGCATCCTTATTGAAGTTGTTCTTATGCTACTTCACCTGCACGCATTCTTCACACACTTCGTTTGGAATGTTGATTTTTGGTAATCCTGAAACCATATTTTTTCTCTTCAAATCTCTGATGTCTTTGAAATTGAGATGGCCAAGTCTATAATGCCATATCCATTCATCTCTGTTGGCTGCTATTGTAAGGCACTTATGCTCCATCATATTAAGCTCAATTTTGAAGGTTCTATTCTGAGACATTGGAGCCTTCAAGATCAACCTTCCATTTGAGTTGAGAACTCTCACCATCTTGTCTTTGATCGATAACTTATAGTTATTTTCGACTAACTGCCCTATGCTGAGCAAATTACTCTTCATGCCTGGAATGTATAATACATTTGAAATTACTGACCTCTTGCCATCTTTCATCATAATCAGAACATCACCAACACCTTCAGCCGCTAGAGTGTTGTCATTTGAAATTTTCACCATGTTCTTTATTGAGGGCTTTATGTTGACAAATCAATCTTTTCTTCCAGACATGTGTGATGAGCATCCTGAGTCCAAGTACCACTGGTCCTTGAATCTCTTTTCATCTCTTGTTGTAACCATCATCAACGTCTCTTCTTCTTCATGTTTTGCCAGCTTTGCATAAGTTTCTTGATTCTTCTGCTTTTTTGGACAATCACTAGAATAGTGACCATACCTTTGACAATTGTAACACTGAATGTGACTTTTGTCTGGATTTTGACCACCACCTCTTCCTCTACTTGCAACACCACCTTTTTGGTTACCTTGGTCCGGGGTTTTCTCTGATTCGACCAGTTTCCTTCTTGTTGATTTCGATCAGTCGAATTGTTGTAACCTCATCTGCCTTTATTTCCATTCCAGCTTCCTTTTCCTTTCCTTTCTTTTGCTGATTGTACTTACAAAGCCATATCACTCTTCGACTTTCCTGCAGCTCTTTCATCCATTCTTTATTCATGAGATTCAAGCATCCCTTGAAGCTCTTACTTTGTCATTTTTGACAAATCTTTTGACTCTTATATGGATACTACCACGCGGTCGAACTTTGGAGCCAACGACCTCAAGATCTTTCTAACAATAGATCTTGATGTCAACACTTCTCCACATACCTTGATTTGATTCACCAGTTTTATAACCTTGGTGAAGAAATCAGTTATGCTTTCAATGTCTTCCATCTGAAGCAATTCATAAGTCCTTTTGTGAGTTGTAACCTCACCTCTTTCACCTTCTCAGCGCCTCCAAATGATTTCTCCAGGATTTCCCATGCTTCTTTCGCTGACTCTGCATCACTAACCTTTTCAAAGTTATTGCATCAACACATTGATGGATTATAAAGAGAGCTTTATAATATTTCTTCTACAATTCTTTATGCGCATCCTTTTCTTGATCTCTCGCGTCTTCTACAAGCGTTGCTACTCCTTCTTTCACAAGATCCCAAAGATCTTGATAACATAACACAACCTTTATCTACTTGCACCAATTCTTATAATTGTTGTTCTTGAGAATCAGAAGATTTACTGGAAAATTCCCGTTTGGATGATTCGTTGCCATGGTGATTTTCTTCCCATGAATCGTTTAATGGGATCTCTGATACCAGATGTTGGAAATCCACCAAAACCTATGGAGAATTTCAATCAATATTGATGAACAAGATTGTTATAACCCACATAATAGCAACGAAAATAGAAGAACAATGGAGAAAGAAAGAAAGTAATGAATGATGAAGGAGAAGAAGAATTAAAATTCTGCAGAGTTTCTCTCTGCCCACAAATTGTGGAAAATTTCTTATTCACTTTGCAACTGCAAAATACTGTGAATACAATATTATGAATACTCTATTCACTTCATTACAAGAATAAGGGTCACTCCCTCTATTTATAGATTTAGGTTAACTTGGACCTTAAGTCAAAGCCTAAAACTATAAAAGCCCAAAACTATAAAAGCCCAAAATAACTAATACTACTAACATAGGCCTAAGTCGAAATCTTGTGTGAAGCAACATGCTTCGACACTTCGACACACTAACACAACTCAACACCCTAGGGGGTTCGACACTTCCTTGTTCCTATCGAGCAACCTGCTTCGGCACAAGGAATTACATTTCAACTATAATAACTAATAAAATATTATAATAAAAGAATCAGAGTGCTACAACTCTCCCTTACTTATAGAATTTTCGCCATTGGAAATTTCCTAATAAAAACAACTCTAGATAAGACTCCTTCATCTAGTTCTTTAACTCCCACATTTTGCTACCTCTATCAATGATTGCAACTTAAGAGATAACAATTATGAGACACGAGATACCAATTACGAGACACGTACCTTGAATCAATTATCAGGTCCCGAGGCCTCAATACCACTAAGAGCAAAGACTTCCCAGAAGTCTATGCAACATTTGGTGTCTTCTTTGGCTTTAGGCATTGTATGCTGATGTGACCCAACTCTCCACATTTGAAACAAGTTAGAACTATACTCGTGTATTGAGCAACACGATGTCCTAGATTTTCACACTTGAAACATGCTAGGCTTGGGTTCTTGCACTCATGGGAACGATGACCTAACCCTTCACACTAGAAGCATCTCAGAGAAGCAGAAACGTCTCCGCCACTTATGTCATTCCCGTTTGTGGCATATTACTAGGGCTTCATATCCTCCTTAGCAACTAAAGTCATATATGGCTTTCCGCGATTCTGATTCCCATTTTTCTTCTCACTCACACTCTTATTGTGAGTAGATATGGATCTACTATCCTCGTCATAAAAAATCTGTATTTGTTGACAATCAATGAGAAACGATTGATCTCTTGATATCTGATGAACTGTTTGATCTCGGGACGTATACCACTCTCAAACTTCACACACTTGGAACCTTAAGCATCCACACCATTACTTCCTACGTAACCATCCATAAAACCAGTTACAATAGTAAAGTAAATAGTGGTTAATGCATTCAAGCATCAACAATGGTCACACACATGTTGCACACCATGGTATAAACAAGTTTAGAAAACCTAGGCCGAATGGACCAACCTACTATGATACCAACTAAGTAACACCCTAAACCCCAACATATAATTTATAAAGCATGCGGAATAAAAGAGTACTAAGGGTGTCACATTTATCAGCATAACACTTCAAATTGTCTCGTAATTATAAAATCAACTTCAGTTAATCATAAAATATTTAATTCAACATCTCATAGAAAAACAAAATAAAGTATTCCCTAACCTAGTGTTATATTATCAGAGCGACACCCGGAAAACTAAACAGCCGATAAGATATGACAACAAAATAGAAAATAAACACAATGAAGAGGCCAACTATTTTATTCTTCAAACAAATACTTCTCTAGTCTCTACCTTAGAATATGCACCACATGCATAAAGAACAACACATAAACAAACAAGGGGTGAGAATATATTCCCATATGTTAATGGTGCATAAAACAACAAGGACAGTGCAATTAGCATAAATAATCAATCATAAAATCCATCCACAATAATAATCATTTACAAATGCAATTATGTATGGAATGTATTCATCTCCTCTAATCCAATACTTGTGGTACCAAAATTTGGATATTCATAAGAGTGTTACTCAATCATCCAACTCGTCACTAGACTGAAGTTCTTACTCGTCACTGAACCGAAGTCCTACTCGTCACTAGAACGAAGTCCTAACTCTTCACTAGACTGAAGTCCTACTCGTCACTAGACTAAAGTCCTAATTCGTCGCTGGACCAAAGTCCTACCTATCTCCAATATACATGATGCATGAATGCAACAAACAATACAAATCATCATCCATAATCCTCCAACTTCAATCCTCGTCACTAGACATATGTCCTACACATCACTGGTTCCTTCAAACCTAAACACATCATCATCAATTATTGTCGATGTAAGGCCACATCACTCGTTCTCTCGAACCTAAACATCTCAACACTGATTCTTTCGAACCTAAACATACAACACATGAACTCTAATAATTATAGTTAGTGTAAATATCGGTTCGTCTCAAACATAACCCTCAATATTAAAAATACATATGAAATATTCATTCAACGATTAAGCAACACCCAACATAACTCATACTATCAACTTGTTATTCATAGGTTTAAGGGTTACATGCATATCCTTTAAGACTTTAAAACAACCCTAAATTAACTCAATTACTTATCGACTCAAATCTAAACATGTAAATAACTCAAATATAAGATTTATAAATGTATTCAAATTCTTTAAATCGCTCAAAGGGTTTCCCAAAACCCTTGCCCCTCTAAGTTTACCCTTAGGGTCCCTAAACCCTTGGTGTAACTCTAAAACAAAATGTTTAACTTCACAATAGCGCCAAATATTATATTCTTAAAATAAAATTATGAAACTCTCCATTTTACAGGATCTTTAAACCCTCTTTCAAACACAATTGATTGTATCTCGATCAGAGTATTCTAACTTTATTTCTATTTGTTTCAATTCAACCATTACACGTTATTTTTTGCATAAACTCTAAAATAGAATGTCTAACTTCACGATAGCATCAAATATTATAGATTGATGATAAATTTATTAAATTCTCCAGTTTTAAGGTTCTTTCAACCCTATTTCTAATGCATTTAATTGCATCTCATTCAAAGTTATAAAACTTCGGTTACACATGAAACAAGATGACCAACGCATAATTGAAATTTGACTATGCTTCTAGTATGAAAACCAGAAAATTGCTACTGTTGTAGTGCTCCCCAACCCAATTTGTCCACTGCAACAGAAAGATTATCGCGTTAGCTTCCTAACGCAACTGACCACACCTAAACGGACTTACGAAAGTCAAGTTACACATGAAACAAGACGGTTATTCCCTATTTATGTCTATATGCGATTTTTCTCTCTGCAACTATTTCAAACTTTTATATTTTCATTTTCATGGCAGTTCAAACTCAAAAATCAACATTTGCTCATCAACCACAATACTTCCCATCACAACTTAGAACTCATCAATCACAAAATCTCAACATATATTATGACAATTAATAACATCCATATCAACAGAGAACTTTATGGAATCAAACATAACATTTTAACAAATATAATATCAACTAATAACATCTTTATTAATAGAGAATTATATGGCATCAATCTTAACATTTTAACACATATCATATTGTTTCAACAATTAACATAGCACGAAAATTAGGATTAACAACAACAAACCAAAGAGGTTTTGTACAAACCCCTTCAAGGTTCAATTCATTCCTCAATAGGGGAAACATCAAAGAGAGAAAGGGAAAGAGAATAAGGACTCCCTACTACCCCTCATGCTTAGCACCCATATATTGAATAGTTCTCCCCTTTACCTCAAATTTGCATAAAAGCTTTGAACTTTTACTATAGAGGTTCTCTTCTTCACTTGCTCTCTTAGGATTTCCCCCACTAACTTCTTACTCCTTATTTCCCAAAACTTCTACATACTCTCCTTTTTTCTATTCTCCTTTCTACTTAAATATAAAATCCTATTTATTTTTATTTCATTAATCACACTAATTCCCTTAATTCCTCATAATTCTACCCACTTACTTTGTTTTATTTAAACTTCTAATTGTCATCTCACTCATTAATTAAATAAATTTACCAATTCTCCTTAATTTTATTTAAATTCTAATTTAATATTAAAACCAATATTATTTACTTCTACATAATTTAATTATTAAAATATAAGTAAGTTCTACCCAACAACTCATTAACCCATTTCAACTGTAGGAATCTAGGTCGTCATATCTCTGAATGCAAGGATGCAGCGCCAACCTATTTCAACTGTAGGGAGCAAGGTCACATCATTAGATATTTCCAGAAGACCAAGCAGAAACTAGGTGTTGGTCAGGATGCCCAAACCAAAGGGAAGGTATTTGCTCTTTGCGGTGTTGAAGCCTCAAGATCGGATAGGCTGATTTAAGGTACATGTTTCATAAATGGTATTCCCTTAATTTCTGTCATTGATACTAGTGCAATACACTCTTTCATATCACATGGTTATGTTCACAGGTTAATCCTTGAAGTTTCTATTATGAAATCGGTTATGACCATTGATGCCCCAGCTAGTGGTTCTGTAGCCACGTGGTTATTCTGTCTAAATTACCCTCTATCCATTTATGGTAGAGATTTTGGAGTTGACTTAATTTGCTTACCCCTAAGTCAATTAGATTCCATTCTTAGAATGAATTGGTTATCGTTCAACCGTTGTAAGACCCCAATTTTGACCCTAAGATCCCTCATGATATTCTCATCATATGCATTAGCATTGGGATCACACCTTGGCATCCTCCTTACCCCTCATTCACTGGGTTTGCATTGGGAGAGATCACCAAGCATAATTTGATTGTATCATACTTTATTTTTCTTTATTCACTAACCAAAATACCAAAAATATGTCAATGTATAGTTTGTTGCTTTTGTAGGTAGTGTGTATGCCCACCTATGCTCTACCAAGCTCATATATAGGGTTTAAGACCCTCAATGCAAGGAGCTCAATCAAGAAATGGTTTACTATGGCTCTAAGCATCATATATGAATCCCCATGATCTTCACATGTTATTTTGATCAAGAAATCATCAAGAGTTTGGAGTTGCTTTGCCTTGGAAACCCTAATTCATCTAGGTATCTTATGTGACTTCTTCAACAAGTTTCCTCACCAATTGATCAAATATTTCAAGGGATAATTCACATATCATCATATTATTCATATATGATCCTCCATCAGTCACATAAGTCAAGAGAATGTCAAGCTAGCAAGATGGTTCATGGTGGTTAACCAGGAGAATTCAACTGGTCAAAACTGGGGTTCCCTAAACCCTATCTCCTATAATGTTTATCATATGAAAATGATTCCAAGAGAAAAGTTACTCTAAATGACATTCCAAACAACTTCCATGTTAAGGTCAAGAGCTAGTTTTTCTTTGAAACTCATTTTTGTGTGGTGAAAGATTATAGGTCATTTTGTTTAAACCCTAATTTGGAGGTCAACTTCCCAAGACCATAACTTGCTCAATTTTTATGATATTAAATCCATTCAAGTTGCATGATCAAATTCAAGATGTCTACTTAAACTTTGATGTTTAGATGAAGTGCAAATTCAAATTGCAAATACATGTGACAAAGGTAAATATTATAGACCATTTTGGGCCAATACCATTGAACAAGTGATTTTTCTCAACTTCTAAAATGCATAACTCCTTCATGTTAAATCCAAATAAGGTCAAATTTGTGATCAAATTGAAGGAATTTGGAAGAGATAGAACTTTTATGAAGGAACATTTCTCATTTGAAGTCGATAGAAAAAGTTACTCAAGGTGGAAGAAGTGAACATATGGCTTGATACTTAGATTTGTTTTTGATATGTTTGATTTTCCAAACTTCTACCTCAAAATTCATCATGATCCAAGATTCCAATGAAACAGTGTTCAACATGAAAGTTGTTCCTCTTAATCTAACCTTTCCAAAAAGTCCAAATTCATCTCATTTGGACAAAGTATGAATGACTTGTGCATGGCTTAAAGTTGAAGTACCATTTGGAAGATTTGAAGTTCCACTTTTCATACACGATTGCATGGCCTTTCCACATGATTTTAGCATTGCTTACACATAATTTTGGACCTAAGTGCATAATTTGGTGGGCCTATCACACGCCCATGCAAGTGAGATTTCCAACTTTAGCCAAAACTGGAAGTTTGAAATTATCAATCTTCTTGGATATAAATAGAAGTCCTCTTGCTCAGAATTAAGGACCCTGGCGCGCAAGCTTTGAATGAGCAACCCTAAACCCTCACATTCAAAGGATAAGCTTGAAGATTTTCTTTGAAAATCAACTTTGAATCTCACAGTGTTTTTTAGATTTAAACTCCAAGAGTCCTTCCTTCTCTTTGATCCATTTCCACTCCATCAAGCATCTGAAGCAAGGCCAAGCATAATTGAAAGCAAGATCATGCCAATCTGAACCTGCATTGAAGGTGATTTTCAAAAAAAATTATCTCTTCGATTCTCACTCAATTCTCCATTATTCTTGTTGATTCTTGGTTGTCTGAAGTCCTACCAATGTAGGCAACAAGATTGAGTTGCTTAGAGGTCAAATCGAAACAACTCAAATCATGATCCTCAAATTTCAACTCCCTGTATCTTTCTATATACTTCGAGTTAGACAAAATTGAGGCCAGATTCGAGCTCCTGGGCATTTTTTCTTTAAATTCATGTCCTCCTTTTTCATTTTGGTGATGGTTGAGGGTGGACCAGTCCGGTGAGATCCACCGGAGAAGAAGACCGGAGCTCTGGCTCCGGCGGTGTGTTGGCACGCTTCTGAGCCACATGATCCTTTTAATTTGTTTTAATCTGGGGCGTCCAAAGTGATTACCACACGTGTGAGACATTTAACTTGGTGTATGGTGAAACGCGCGCTCAGATCCACTTGATCTGCCACCACAATTAATGAGGGAGATCAAGTGGTCCACGTTTTTTTGTAATTTTTTATTTTCATTTTAATTGCCTTATTTTCATTAATTCATATTAATTTTAATATTGATCCAAAAAATATGGGACTTTCACCACAAAATTTCAAATATTTTTCTCTTTCATTTTATGAATTAAAATTATTTTTGGATCAATATTAATATTTTTCATGATTTAATTGTTTCTATGCATATTTTTAATTGTTTAAAAATACTTTTAGGTCTCCAAATATTATGAATTTTTTTCTCCAAGGTCCTTTGACCTTGTTTGACCTATGATAAATCTCTTGGCCATTTATTTGGTGTCTTGAAGAGGTTTTAGGTTTTTGATCAACCATAATTTAATTTAATGCATTTTTTAATTGATTTTTAATTGTGTAATTGTGAATAAATTGTGTTGAGCTATTTTTATTGACTTGTTGAGTTTGACTATTGTTGTTGGGCCGTGGTCAAGGTTGATTTGACTTTATTAGATTAAAATCATTGGATTTAGGGGATTAATGGAATGTATATTCCATCTCCCAAAATGAATGAATGATTTTAATTTGATAAAATCCTTCCCTTGTCCAATTTGTGTTTGTCTCATTTCCCCTCCCTCTTCATCTTCAGTCCCCTTCTATCCCATCCATTTCATTGATCTATGATATCTCTATATCCTAAGGCTAATTGGTTCATAAACCAATACAAGTATGGATGAGATTAGGTCCATCCTTTTGCCATTTTCTTTTAAGTGTGGTATGTTTTAGGAGTATGGTTCATTATACCATATCTCTAACTTGAATTAACACTAAAATTTATATTGCCCAGCCTCAGATAGTTGTGACTTCTACATAAGTCCAATTACGATTGCTTAACATAACGCTAAATTTTGACCCAAAACCATAACATTCTAGTAAGTGAGATTGTAAGTCTCGCCCCTTTCATGGTATTGTGTGGAAACTTGGCCTTTTTTCTTCCTTTGGAAGATGTCTTGGTTCAAGGATCCATGCTTGTGAATAGAGGGTTGAGTGTTCTCCAAAGAATGACTTAAACAACTGAAAAGCAAAAACAATACTAACTTATAATCAACTAACGTTTGACTAACTTTTAATTTCAAGTCATTTACTTTATGCACTTTAAATTCAAGTCATTTATCATTTGCCATTATTCATACCATTTAACTTGTTTATCTTAATGCCATTTTCACTTTGCTCATTTGAGCCATATATTGTGATTGTATATGCTTGTTTGTGTATTTTGTTTGTATTTGTGGTCTTTTAGCCTTAATGTACATAATAACAACAAAAAGATCTAAAAAATGTTTGTGTGTACTGTTGGATTTGATCTGAGACTTGGACTTAGAATTAAGCAAGATTCCCTATGCAAAAGGACTTGGCCAATGCCAAATTTTATGAAGCCAAGCCATTGTGAATTGAATTTCCATCTGATGCAAGTGTTGAGATCCATTTGAGTTCATATGCTACATGGTCTTGATGAAGTTGTTACTTTGAACTTGTGTCTAATGCCTTATGCTGAGTTATTCAAGGAGTATGTCATCTGATGTATGAGAGATTATAAAGAAGACTATGGACTTGCTTGCTTGGATGTGGCTATCTTTATTTGATGTCTTTCTCTTCATCTTGATATGTGTGTATTGTTATTGCTTGATTCTAAAGTCCAATGGAAAATTGGGTTTCTATATGACATTCTTGTCTATTGGATTGCATCCCCTTGGTCAAATCTTTTCAACCTTTAACTTTTAAATTTTTGCTTAGGATTAGTCTCTTCATATCCTCCCACTTCTTTAATTTCAAATCTCTCCCTCCTTTTAAAATCTTATTTTGCTTGTGATTTCTAAACCTAGATTCTTTATTGCAAATTAGAAACTTTGGCCTTATGCCATTGCATTTTTAAACTCTTTTTCTTAATCAAATTTGTAAATGAGTCTAACCATATTGACTTAAAATTTTAAAAGACAAAAAGAATTAATACCCATTCAAACTCTTTTAGGCCTTTGGTGCCTCTTTTAAACTTAAAATTTTGTTAAAAGCAACTCATTCACTTTGAAATTGTTACCACGAACTACGAGGTTTTGATCCCTCATTTTTATGTTGGTACGTAGGTGCAAGTCCGAAGGTCTTGTCAAACACAAAAATATAATTAATGAATTCTCTTCTCATCCCTACACTCTATTCATTGCAAACATCTTTTCATACCAAAACACATGTACACACAAAAAAGGGCTCCCTAGGAGTAGGGGTGTTCAAAACCAAACCAACCCAATAGAAAACCGCAAACCAAACCAAACCAAACCGAAACCGCAAAAAACCACATTTGGTTCGGATTCGTTTGGGTCATTTTTTAACAAAACCGCACGGTTTGGTTTGGTTTGCGGTTTGTATTTTTCAAACCGAACTAAACCAAACCAAACCGCATTATGTTACAACCCAAAGTTCACTTATCCCACATCCAACCCAAACCTCAAACCTAGTATGCCTTAACCTTACAATTACAAACAATTTTCTCTTAATCACACTTAGGGTTTCTATTTCAACCTTCTTAAATCTCTCATAGTAGTATCACACATTCTTCTCATCTTATTTTCCATGTAGGTCTCGCCTATTCTACTCTAATAAGTCCTCTATTATGTTCTTTCTTTTTTATCTTTTATGTTACTATTTTCTCTTCCAATTACGTTTTTATTGCACTTTTCTTCTCAATCTCGCATCTCTTATGTTATTTTTTTCATCTTCTTTAATCTCTCATCTCATATGTTTTATTTATGTTTTATTATAATGTCTTTGATATTATTTTATGCTACTATTTATATTTGTCTTTTATTCCACTTTTTTCTAATCTGGTTTTTTGTATATTGAATGAAACGTTTTTGTCTAAATATGATGAATTTTGATGTTATTTAGTAATGTATGAATGACTAAACACAAAGTTATGTCGTTATTTATAGGAGTATATATGGCTCAATAAAAATATTATAAAAAACCGAACCAACCGAACCAACCCAAACCGCATTGATTTGGTTTGGTTTGGTTTGGTTTTATTTCTAAAAGTCAACCGAACCAAACCAAACCGCATGCTTTTTCTTCTTGCGGTTCGGGTGATTTTTATCGCAAAAACCGCCCAAACCGCAACGCGAACACCCCTACCTAGGAGTACCTAGGACACTTTGGGTGCTAACACCTTCCCTTTGTGTAACCAACCCCCTTACCTGTAATCTCTGGTATTTTATTAGTTTTGATTTGAAAACTTCTTATCTATGGGTTTTGTTCGTACTTTTCCCTTTTCCCTTGGAAACAATAAAAGCGCGGTGGCGACTCTGGTTTTATTGATGTTAAGTTTATCCATAGTTTGATGGTCATGAATTTACCGCTACAACCGCGTTCACATAAACTATTTTGATTAAACTGTGTATTTCCTAGAGTTCGAAAGAAGTAAGGATCTAAGTTTTATATCCACCGGCCATGTTGAGATGTCCTTGAAACATGATGGTCAATTTGTCATGATGCTAGCCTCCTTGAAAGTAGAAAGAGAAACTTTGATTGCTAACCTTCATGTTGTGTGCGGATTCCCTGATGTTTTAAGTGATGATATTAGTGATTTTACATTGGAGCATGAAGTCAAATTTGAAATAGATTTACTACCTTGTTCTAGATCTATGTCCAGGGTCTCATATAGGATGTTCGCATCGGAACTGAGCAAGCTTAAGAAGCATCTGGAAGAGTTATTAGAGAAGAAATTTGTCATACCTAGAGTGTCACCCTAGGAAGCACTAGTGTTATTGGTTAAAAAGAAGGATGGAAGTATGAGATTATGTGTGGATTATATGAAGTTGAATAAAGTCACTATCAAGAACCAGTATCCTCTTCCAAGGATCGATAATGTTATGGATCCGCTGGTGAGGGCGCGCGTGTTTAGCAAGATTGATATGAGGTCGGGATACCCTCATATTTGGCTGAACCCAAAAGACATTTCCAAGACTACATTCATAACCTATTATAGCCATTATGAGTATACCATTTTTCCATTTGGTGTGTGAAATGCACCAGGAGTATTCATAAAGTATATGAATAGAATTTTTCATCCTTATTTGGACCAGTTTGTAGTGGTGTTTATAGATGATTTTGGTGTATTCTAAATCAGATGAAGAACATGTAGAGAATTTGAAGGTTCTATTGTATATCTTAAAGGACAAGAAGTTATATGCCAAGTTGTTCAAGTGCGAGTTTTGGTTAAGAGAGGAAAGCTTCCTTAGTCATGTAATCTCTAGTGGTGGAATAGTAATGGATCCGTCAAAAGTAGATGCGGTGATATAATTAGAGACACCCAAATCGGTGATTGACATCAAGAGTTTTATGGGCTTAGCTGGTTATTACAAGAGATTCATAGATGGTTTCTCGAAGTTGGCATTACCTATAACTCAGTTGACCCGGAAGGGTCAAACCTATGTGTGGGATGTATAGTATGAAAGGATCTTCCAAGAACTTAAGAAGAGATTGTCATCTACACCAGTATTAACTTTACCAAACCCAAGAGAGTCCTTCGTGGTTTATTATGACGCATCTAAATTCGGACTAGGTGGTGTACTTATGCAGAAGAGTCAGATTGTCGCTTATGCTTCTAGACAACTCAAGATTCATGAAAGAAATTATTCTACCCATGATTTAGAATTAGAAGCCATGGTTATTGTACTTAAGGTTTGGAGGCATTATCTCTATGGATCGAGATTCAAGGTTTTTAGTGATCATAAGAGATTGAATTACTTGTTTGACCATAAGGAGTTGAATATGAGGTAGAGAAGGTGGCTGGAGTTCTTGAATGACTATAACTTTGAGCTAAATTATCACCCAGGCAAATTTAATGTAATGGCAAATGCGTTAAGCAGAAAGTCCTTACATATGTCAACATTAATGGTCAAAGAGATGGACTTAATTTAGCAGTTCAGAGACCTAAGTTTATTATGAAAGTTAACACAAAAAATTGTGAAGCTAGGAATATTGAGGTTAAATACCAATGTATTAGAGGAAATCAAGGAGGGTCAGAAACTAGATATACATTTGATAGACCATTTGGTACTAATCAACCAAGGAAAGGTGATAGATTTCAAGGTGGATGATAACATGTTTATAAATTTATGGGACATAGTTTGTGTACCAGATGCACCAGAGCTTAAAAAGAGGATTTTGGAAAAAGGTCATAGGAATGGTTTGAACGTTAACCCAGGTGCCACCAAGATGTATCAAGATCTTAAGCGGATGTTTTGATGGCCAGGAATAAAGAAGGGCGTTGCAGAATTTGTGTATTCCTTTATGACTTGTCAGAAATAAAAAATAGAACATTAGAAACCATCTAGATTTATGAAACCTTTGAGTATTCCTGAGTGGACGTGGGATAGTATCTCCATGGGTTTTATAGTATGCTTGCTTAAGACCACTAAAGGGAATGATGTGATTTGGGTTATTGTGGATGGTTGACTAAGTTAACCCATTTTGTTCTGTTAAATATCACATACCCGTTATAGAAGCTAGATGAGATTTATATAGGTGAAATAATGAGATTTCATGAAATTATCTCTAGCATAATTTTATATCGAGATCCGAGGTTCACCTTTATATTTTGGGAAAGTTTACAAGAAGCTTTGTGAATCAAGTTACGATTGAGTTCTGCCTACCTTCCTCAGACTGACAGTCAGACACAGAGGACCATCTAATCCTTAGAAGATTTGTTGAGAGCGTGTGTATTGGAGCAAGGAGGTAGTTGTGATAATGACATTCTACTAATTGAGTTTACCTATAACAGTAGTTACCAGTCTACCCTTGGAATGTCACCTTTCAAAGCCTTGTATGGTATGAGGTGTAAAACGGCCTTGTGCTGGCATGAATCTAATGAAAGTGTGGTGCTAGGACCTGAAATAGTGCAACAAACCAGTGAAAAGTTAAGATGATTCGGGAAAAGATGAGGGCATCACAAAGAAGACAAAATATTTATCATGATAAATGGAAGAAAGCCCTCAAATTTCTGGAGGGAGATCATGTGTTCTTGAAAGTCACCCCGGTGACTGGGTTTGGTTGGGCTTTGAAGTCATGAAAACATACTAATCGTTCCATTGGTCCATATCAAAATCTTAAAAGAGTCAGCAAGGTCGCCTACCAAGTTGCATTACCCACATATATTTCAAACTTTCATGGTGTCATTCATGTGTCTCGTCTTCGTAAGTACATCCCTGATTTGTCTCATGTGATTAGATTAGATGATGTACAAATAAGAGATAACATGACTTATGAGACACTCCCCTTGAAAATTGAAGATCGAGAGGTAAAGAACTTAAGGGGTAAATAATTTCCTTTGGTGAATGTCGCACGAGGAGGATTCATTGAGGGTACTGTGACTTGGGACCTAGAGAGCCATTTGAAGGAGTCTTATCCTAACTTGTTCGTTCCAAGTAAAAAATTTAGGACAAAGATAAAATAGATGGGGAATATTAGTGAGGAAATAATGGAAATATTGGGGAAAAAATTGGTGGAATTTTAGAGTAATAATAATAATTATTAATAAAATCTAAAATGGTTAGTAAGATAAGATCAAATGACACCAAGGTGTCAAACTAAATAACATGACACCTCCGATAACTTTTTACCGCATATTCGTATAACAAAATCCATTGTTGAAATGAAAGCTATTATCATTTAGATGATGTCTATAAAATTTAATACCAATCGAAAATCATTTGACATGTCAACGAGATACATAAAAACTAACGACTTATAAAACTTCATGAAAACCATTAATTTTTATCATTCTATTAAACACATCAAATAATCTTTTATTGATGTGAAATTTTATAGTTGTGATATATTTGATAGTAGCTTTCAATCTAATGGTGAATTTTATTATACAGACATTAGGTGAAGAGATATTGGAGGTCTCGTGTTATTAAGTTTGACACCTTGGTGTTATTTGATTCTGACCATATATATATATATATATATATATATATATATATATATATATATATATATATATATATATATATATATATATATATATAATAAGTTGATTAGGTTTAAGGAAAAAAGACAATAGAGTTAGAAGAAACCTTACCGATATTGAGAGAAAGAAAAGAAGAGGCAACCCTAGCTACTAGAAGTGCAAAAGGAAGCTCTCTAATCACTAGAAATTAGGTTTTTTTCCTGCATAATTGAGGTAAGGGGCAAGAATAATTGTTTGATATTTGACAACAATAGAATAGTGGGTAGTCCTTAACCCCTATTAAGATTGTTTGAATAATAGTTGAAACTATGATGAGTTTGTTATGATTTATGCATGTATGTGTGAATTTTATGTTATTTTGATGTGATAAACTATGGATAATCATGTATATGTCGAATTCTAATTATTTTGATTGTTACTATGAAAAAACTAGGGGGTTGGAATCGATTCAGTTGTGAAAATCAAAATTTTAGATATTGATAAGTGATGATGGTCGTCACCCTTTGTGACAGACTGACCGTCGTCGTGTTAGGGAATATGACACATTTGAAGTAGACGACGGGCGTCAGTGATGCTGACAGACATACACCCATACTGTCATCACTTGATGATAGGCGCCCTTCCGTCCCAGACCGCCAGTGTGTGATGGATAATACTTAGAGGAGGACGATGGAAATCATGGCCGATGACAGTTAAACTGTCAGCCCTTGTGAGTTCATTCCTTGCGATTAATCCGATTTTCACACGAATTATGTTCCCCAAAATAATTTTTGTACGGTTTAAGCCAACAATGCTAGGCAGCGAGCTAGTGATGGCAAAAAATAACCAATGAATCTTCCATGAGAGAGAGAGAGAGATGTAAGAATTAATGATGGTGAGTCCAGAGTTTGAAGGATCATGAATGTATTAGAAATTAAAATACCATAATGACGATTAACATGCTATTAATAGGCGTGTGAATTAAGTTTGTGATTTAGAACATACGTCTAGCGCTATTCGATAAACTCAATATATATGAGTGACTTGTGAATATTCAGTGATTTGGAGAGAACTGATGTTTTGTGCGTTTATGTTTGGTAAGGACTAGTATTGTTGTGTTAGGTTCAGGGAACCGGTGTTTAGCCCAGTGGATGGCAATATAAGGTCCGCAAGGACAAACGCTTATCCTTTTAGAAGTGTATTAGATTCTTGAGAATCAGCGTTAGCCTTAACCGACGATGTATTTTATGGTATTGGAGGTTCAGATGGAAGCATTTCATTTGTTTGTCATCATCATGCATCATATATATTGGAGTTAGGATAGGACTTTGGTCCAGGGATTTAAGACTTCAGTCTTAATATTTAGATTTTTCAATAAAATAAATCTGAAATCTGACGTTGGTACCATATGCATGGGAGTAGAGGATATAGGCATTACATTTTGAATTCCTTGTGTATTTTTGAAAGTGTGTATTGCGACTGCTAATACATGCGTGTAGTAAACTATCTTTATTGTTCATACGTCACTAAAATATATATCAAAAGTATTCTCACCACTCTTTGTTTCTATGTTATTATATATATATATATATATATATATATATATGTAGATGAGTCTCAAGTTGAGATTGAGGAGTGATAGTATGGCTAGTTTATAGAAGATCTTCGAGTTGTTTTATGGTTGTCCTTGCATTAAATTGTTTGGAGAAACTCAACTGAAGCTAGTCATATGAAGCCACAATCATCCTATTTTGTTAGGAGGTATATTGGTATATTCGTTGTCTTTCTTCTCACATAGGAAGCATCCTTTTATACTCCTTTATCCATCAATGACCCTTAAAGGGGTGCTTCTTCATATCCCTCATTAAGGCGACTTTGGGTAACGTCCGTTGTCCTCTATAATCATCATATAACACCTTTTCCCTCAGTTTATGTAACTCCCCTACAATCATAAAGGCATTTCATGATCGTTCCTTATGACTGTTCATATGGCTTCCTGGCACTGATCATAAGGAGGAGGTCGACTTCTTCTTCAGTCGGAGTTCATTATGAGACCGATTCTAACGTACTTGCTTTGAGATTATATGAACCCTGATCAGGTTCTGACCTGTGTAAGGTTTATGCTTATCCAATTTACTCACTTCCCTGTACTCGGATTGTAAAAGCTCGACCTTCAGGAATTCCGAGATGTGCAATGGTATTTCATGTTTCACCTTACCTTAAGCTGGCTAGTAGTTTTATTTTGTTTCATAACTCTAATATTGTAACATTAGGTTAGAGTCTTCTAGAAGGCTTGATCACAATCCATCTCTATCATCATGCAATGAGAAACGGAAGAGGGTACGTCAAAGACCAAATGGAAATTTCACATCATAGGCTACACGTGAAGTAGATGAAAACATTGTAAGGAGATACTTTTTTCAATATTACTTATTTTAGTTAATTCAATTTGGTAAGATCATTAAAATATTATATGTGTTATGGGAGGTACTAGTTGAATAAGCCAAAGTTGGTATCTTTGTTCCACAAGATCGTCGTGACATCTTGGTAGAAGCGATTGGAATCAAATATCAGGTTGGGCGTGTCTGTGGTCTTGGAAGAGGGGTCGGCTTAAAGTTATTGTTTGGATCATCGCAACCAATTAACGAAGTAAGTCATATGAGAGAAATTGAAGAGATGGTTACTGAAAAGATAAGCGAGGTATTTGTAAGAACAAAATTGTTCTACAACAGATTCCAGGATTTTGATGATAACAAAGGATGAAACCAAAAATGGCACTCTAACGAAATTTCTCTAAGTGTGCAGGACTCTGAACAAGAACAAAGGAATCTGATCGCTTTATCAGATACAGAATCGAATCAGATACAAAGTACCAGAAGATCAGAAGCATCTGAAGAAGAAGCACGCTCTAGAAGTTCTGACTCTGAGTAAAACAACATAGCAGCATACCAGAAGCTCTAAACTGTCAAACCTGAAGATCTGAAAGATCAGGAATATCAGAAACTCTGATGTTACTCCAACAAATCTCAGATTGACAAAGAGAACGCAGACTCTGATGAAGGATCTCCTAATCCAGAAAGAGTAATGACAACTACAATTTCAAATGGAAAGAAAGTATATTTGGAAAGAAGTTATTCAGGGAGACAAATCTCTTATGGCAAGAAACACAGAAGTAATGGCATTAAACTCTCATCAAAGACAAATATTCTGCCATCACTACAAACGGTCCTTTCATCACTATATAAAGGACGGCATACTTCATTGAGAGGCACACCTGAACGCATAGAAAAACTCTCTCTCTCTCTCTCTCTCTCTTAGTCTTTCACGAGCTGTTGCTCATACGTGAAATCACTTACTTGCTCTATTTGATGTAATACTTGCTTTATCTTAGAAGCATTTTAAATTACAATTTTCTATTGCTAAATTGATTTTGTTCCTCAAGTGACTCTGCGTAGTCTGTATACTTGGGAGGACTAAGAGATCTTTCTCTTAGACGTTGGTTGTAATAATCTTTCAAGATTAGTGGATTAAGTCCTTTTTGAAGGCGAAATCACCTTGGCCGGGTGGACTGGAGTAGCTTTGTGTTATAAGCGAACTAGTATAAAATCCTGTGTGTTCTTATTCTGCAAAAGCGCTTATTTTCCAAAACAATTCAAACCCCCCTTTCTTGTTTTTCTCACCTTTAATTGGTATCAGAGCTACGGCTCTGTTATTGATTTTCTAATCAAACACTTAACCGTGTAGAGAGATCCAGAACGAGAAAAACTATGGCCCACACAAATGAAAGAGATAGTTACAATGCTAAGCCTCCTGTCTTTGATGGAGAGAAATTCGATTACTGGAAAGATATAATTGAAAGTTTCTTTCTAGGCTATGATGCTGATCTCTGGGACATTGTCACTGATGGATACAAACCTCCTATAACAGATGCTGGAGTTGAAGTTCCCAGAAGTAAGATGTCAGATGATCAAAAGCGCGAATTAAAAAATCATCACAAGGCCAGAACGATACTTCTCAATGCCATATCTTACAACGAGTATGAAAAGATCACCAACAGGGAAATAGCTAAAGACATACTCGACTCTCTAAGGATGACTCATGAAGGAAACTCTCAGGTCAAAGAAACAAAGACTCTGGCTCTAATCCAGAAATATGAAGCCTTCAAAATGGAGGATGATGAAGCTATAGAGGTAATGTTCTCTAGATTCCAAACTCTTATTGCAGGTCTCAAAGTGCTAGACAAAGGATATACAACTGCAGACCATGTTAAAAAGATAGTGAGAAGCTTGCCAAAGAAGTGGATACCCATGGTCACTGCCTTAAAGCTTTCAAAGGATCTGAATAACATCAGTCTTGAAGATCTTGTCAGTTCACTCAGAAGTCATGAGATAGAGCTGGAGGAAGATGAGCCTCAGAAGAAGAACAAGTCTGTAGCATTAAAGTCCAGATCTGAAAAGCGCAAGTCTGACAGGAACAAAGCCTTCCAGGCCGAAACAGAAGATGCTGATGACTCTGAACAGGAAGATTCTAATGATGAAGAAGAATTGTCCCTCCTAACCAGAAGAGTTAAACAACTCTGGAAAAAGAGGAACAATAACTTTAGGAGACCAAGACCCAGAGGGGATCGATCAGAATCAACCTCAAAAGGTAAAACTAACAAAGATGTTACTTGTTATGAATGTAAAGAAACAGGTCACTACAGGAATGAATGTCCCAAATTAAAGAAAGACAGTTCCAGAAAAGAGAGCTTCGAGAAAAATTCCCTCAGAACCAAGAAGGGATTGATTGCTACCTGGGATGATAGTGAATCTGACTCATCAGAATCTGACTCTGATGAACAGGCCAATATGGCGTTCATGGCTACCACATCCAGGAACACTTCAGATGAAGAATCTGAATCAGAAGAGGTATTTTCTGAACTCTCTCGATCTGACCTAGAATCATGCTTGTCTGAAACTCTTAGCTCATATCAGAAACCAAAACAAAAATTTAAAGCAATAAAAGGCTGTCTTGAAGAAAAATTTGAGGAATGTGGCAAACTTGAGATAACAATTCTAGAACTAAAAGATGAAAACAAAGTTTTAACATCACTAAGAGATGCAGCAAAGAAAAATTGTTTAAAACTGGAAGAAGCGTTATCTCAAGCTCCACAAACTTCAAACACGATAATTTATAAATACGAAAAAGCCTTTCAAAAGTTTCTGAAAAATGGGATAGGAAGGAGTGTAATGGCATCCATGATTTATGGAGTCAGTCAGAACAATAGAAAAGGAATTGGGTATGATCCTAAGGAAGATAAAACTTCTACTAGTGACCAACCTAAATCCCTATTTTCATATCACTATACACACACACAAGAGCAAAAATTTGATAATGCTAGAAAACCCAAAGTGATAAGAAACTTTGGGAAAACTAATCATAAAGGACCCAAGAGACTCTGGGTACCAAAAGATAAGATTGTTTATGTTGGAGATATCTTATGCAGCAAAGTTCAAACACCAGTCATGGTACCTGGACTCTGGATGCTCGCGACACATGACGGGAAGAAAGTCTATGTTCCAAAGCCTGGAACTTAAAGACGCTGGATTCGTAGGCTTCGGAGGAGATCAGAAAGGAAGGATCAGAGGCTCCAGAACTATTGAAAGTCAAAGCTAGTTGAGAATTTTGCAGATTTGGAAATCACTCGCAGGATCTGATAAGAAGACTGAAGCTCCAGAAGCAACTGCCATTCAAACTCCTGAAGAAATTAACTCCCCATTAATCCCAAAGAAAGCTAAAAGTCGCCTCAACATTTCTGAAGAGATGATTCTGGGTAATAAGGACGAACCTGTCAGAACCAGGTCTACCTTCAAGACCTCTGAAGCAACTCCTCTGGGACTAGTATCTCTGATTGAGCCTATGTCCTGTGATGAGGCACTTCAAGACAACGACTGGGTTCTAGCCATGCAAGAAGAACTAGATCAATTCACAAAGAACGATGTCTGGGATCTTGTTCCTAAACCCAGAGGCACTCACGTTATCGGAACCAGATGGGTATTCAGAAACAAGCTGAATGAGAAAGGAGAAGTCGTCAGAAACAAAGCTCGACTGGTGGCTCAAGGTTACAGTCAACAAGAAGGTATTGACTACAATGAAACCTTTGCTCCATTCGCCAGGTTAGAATCTATTCGTCTTCTTGTATCATTCGCTATAAATCATTCTATCAAATTATATCAAATGGATGTCAAGAGCGCATTCCTTAATGGTTACATATCAGAAGAAGTGTATGTCAACCAACCTCCAGGTTTTGAAAATCTAAATTATCCAGAA
The DNA here is from genome assembly GCF_024323335.1 of Lathyrus oleraceus. NCBI lineage: Eukaryota > Viridiplantae > Streptophyta > Magnoliopsida > Fabales > Fabaceae > Lathyrus > Lathyrus oleraceus. The sequence goes on along the minus strand of NC_066583.1, from coordinate 574,761,625 downwards.
CATGTTTTTAAACTTAAAAAATCCTTATATGGACTTAAACAAGCTCCCAGAGCTTGGTATGAACGATTAAGTAATTTTCTTCTGGAACATAATTTTATCAAAGGGAAAATTGACTCCACACTTTTCTGTAAAAACCTTAACAATGATCTCATGATATGCCAGGTATACGTTGATGATATCATTTTTGGTTCAGCTAACGCCTCTGTTTGTCAAGAATTCTCTGAGTTAATGCAGACAGAATTTGAAATGAGCTTAATGCAAGAACTAAAGGTCTTTCTAGGAATTCAAATTAATCAAACTTCAGAAGTCACGTACGTTCTGTAGCGGTGTATTCGTCGCTATATGATCTATCGATTAAACCATAAGCAAGGTATACAATGAATTTTCGAGTCGCCACCGCACTTTTATTTATCCAAAGGACTGGCTAAAAAGCGAACAAAAGCCTAAGAAGTTTTACACGTAGAAAACTAATAAAAAGATCAGAGAGTCTGGGTAAGGGGTAAATTACGCAATGGGAAGGTGTTAGGCACCCACTACGTCCTAGGTACTCCTAGGGAGCCCTTTTCACACTTGTTGTACAAAGTTATTATTTGTTATGACATAAGTATTGTGCAAACATGATTGGGATGATGAGAAAAGAATGTACAATTTTTATTGGGTGTTCGAACGGATGAACCCGCTGCCTACGTACCTTCCATCAAAGGTAAGGATCAAAACGCCGTAGTTCGGCTAAAAGATTTCCAAAAGTTGGTGGATTCAATTTTAAACACAAGCACTGAGGCTTTTCATTATCAATGGGAGAACACTCGACCAAAAACAACATCCACCATGCGAGGATAGCTTCGACGTACTAGAGGGGTTAGCCCTGTTTTCAGTACGGAAGTCTTACTGTCGACTCACTAAGGATAGGCAAGATTCACATCAACCACAATGATAATTGAAGCCTATGGCTAATGCATGAAAAGATTAACAATGGACAAAGCCAAAACAAGTGAATGAGTGAAGTTAATTGATTGTGATTATGAAAGTGAAGTCAAAGTATGATTAAGATTGATTTGAAGAAGTATTATGAAATGAAGTTTGAAAAAAAGTCAAGGACTTGGGGTCCAGGTTTTTAGTTTGAAAAGCATGAAGATGTTTGCACAATATCTATGTCAAGTTGAAATCAAAGTGTGAAAAGGTTTAGGACATAATGGGGATGAATGGATGAAGATGGATTGTAAAACTTCTTAGAAGGTTCACTTCTTGAAATCATATAGAAGATGATTCAAGTGTGTCCTTTGGAATAAGCAATGGATAATATCAAACAAACAAGAAGAAAGTCAACAAAAGCGGATATCGGATGCCAATCACTGGGCTTATACCAATCTCCTAAAACAGAACGGGATATCAGAGGCCACTCAATGGTCTTACACTAATCTCCTCAAAAGAAAACAAAGATGAAATATGGAAGTCAACTGCCAATCTATCTGGACTTAGGTTAACTCCACATATGCTCATAGGAAAACCAGTGCCACATAACAGGGACTTACAATGAATCCTCACATACAAGAACAGAAGCGACACATGATCATAGGAAAGCAAATGCCGACTTACAGGGACTTACAATTGCAACCTCACATATAAACAAACAAACCAACTTATGATCACAGGAGAGCAAATGCCAACTTACAGGGACTTACAATTGCATCCTCACATAAACAAAGAAAAGCAAAACATGGACGTCAGATGCCAATCTATCTGGGCTTACTCTAACCTCCACAGTATGGTCCTAGGAATACAAATGCCAACTTACAGGGGCTTACAGTTGTATCCTCACATACAATCAAACAAAGTAACAAATGATCATAGGAAAGCAAATGCCAACTTGCAGGGACTTACAATTGCAACCTCACATTCGATCAACAAATGCATCAGGCAAAGATAAAATGAGTGGCCAAGGTGATGGTCTTATACTCACTTCCATATCATAGGAGCAATGGCCAATGAATGGTCTTACAATTGTCCTCAATGGGTAAACAGCAATGACAATATCACAAAGACAAATGAGATGATTGTGCATTAATGAGCAATTAATGATGATGATAAATGCATGAAGCATACAAGCAAACATGTGCATATGAAGTAATCAATCAAACAATGAAAGCATTCAGCACACACTATATCCAAACAAGGAGGCTCACACAAGAGGGTTAGGCACTGAGGCCAACTGGAATAGGGTCATAGGTGCTCTTAACCTTGCCATTGAGAGGCTAAGGTGAAGCAGATGAAAGGAGATGAGGGGTGTGCCTCATTGCTCTTATCCCTGGTCAGGGAGAGCATTTGAATATCAGAAGGTGTGGGAGTTCAGAAAGTAGGAACTCTCTCCACATATTATTGACTCGATTGATCTTGGGCTTGGATCTCAATGCTACAACCATGTAATGGGAGCAAGGAGAAGACTCACAGAATAGTAGGGGATAGGTTACTTATCCCTTTGATCTACCAATTGCCTTTCTTGAAGGACTTTTCCTGCTTGGGACAAAATTAAACACACACAAGCATTGCCTCTTAAGGAGGACTTCAGACAGTTTGCCCGGCCAAATAACAGGCCGGGTCTCCAGACTACATGAAGAAAGAGGGATTACCTCAAAGCAAATTGCTAAATAGCAAAGTAAAGCAATTTCAAAGAACTTAAGCAACTAATGGTACCTGAAATAGTCAAACAAATCAGTACACAGTTCAACAGTTTAAAGCAAAAGTGAGAATAGAATTAACAGTCAACATGATCAGATGAATGTGCAAAGCACAAGACTCAAGTCATATGAGTCAAGCCACCTACAAAACAAAGAGGTTAGCTCATGATAAACAATCAAGCTCAATCAAATTGGATTGTTCTTTTTGAAGCATTTGTTGCTTAACCTGAAACAATGAGCTCAAACATAAGCAACAGGACCACTAGGACAAGCCTAGGGTCAAAATGAGATGAGAAAGTCAAAACAGCAAGGGATAGTCAACCAAAATCAAGTTTAAACAATCAAGAAGCAAACTCAATTGGTCCCACATGCATATCATTCATCATCATGATTTCATAAGCAAAGGAAGGCAAAGCATGGCAAATTGGTGCACATAGAAGTCAACAGAAAGACTTGCATCAAAAGTCAACTCAAACATTTTCAAAAATCACCAAATAATTCATGATCAATCCTAACACCTAGAATGGTAAGCATGTAAAATTTCATCACAATTGGACAAGTGGAAGGCAGTCAATGAAAATCATGAAGTCAAAGCAAATTTCAATATGCTCAATGAAGTCAACCGCAAGACTTAGTTCAAAACCAAACATAGTCAATTCCAAAAATTATCAAATAATTCAGGGTCAATCACAATCCATAACATGGCATACATATAGAATTTCAGCTCAATTGGATCATGGGAAGATGGTCAATTAAAATCAGAAAGTCAAGACAATTTCAATTATGCACAAAGAAGTCAAACAAGCATGGGTCAACTTCAAAAAATCATAACTAAATGAAAACAGATGAGAAATGAATGGGATTAACACCAATGCAAAGCTTAAGATGTCTAGTATGCACATGTAAAATTTCATGATCATCCAATAAGGTATGAGAATTTCCCAAATGAAATGGCAAGATGTGTCACACAAAGTCAACATTTGACTAGGCAGGGAAGAAAAATCTCAAACAAATAGGAAATGCCATAATTAATTCCAGGAAAAATCACAAGTGAACTAGACACATAAGAGAAGGTTCATGCAAAATTTCACATTAATTGGAGGTCAGGAAGCATGTCAACAAAAATCATGAACTTGCATATCATTGGTGTGACACAAATTGTCACACCCTACTTCAAAAATTCATATCTCACAAACCACATAAGATAAATTCAAGAACTCTACATCAAAACAAACATGAATGAGTGTAGAATAACCACAAAAAAATTCAGAATCATTGGATACATCCTCATCATTTCACAAGGTTTTTGGCAAAAGGTATCAAATAAGCATACATGACAAGAAACCTAAAGCCATAAAAAAATCCAGCCACACAAAAAATAATTAAAAATCATGATAAAAAAGTAGACATTCTCATGAACATGATGCAAAAAATTTCATGATTTTTGGATGTGAAATGAGTGAATTGTGAATTTGGTAAGATGATGATCAATTTGGAAAGGACATGGACAAAACAACATGGAATAATGGTCAAACAAGTTGACCGAGTGGCATTGTGGTAAATATGCGCCTCACTAATCTAAACGCTGCGTACAGGCAAAGGCAACCAAATGTTCTGATTGGCTGGCATGGAATGGAACAGTAAGCAAGCAGCAGATCCAACAACAACAAGCCAATAGCAAATCACGAATTCTGGAAATGGCCATTAGGGTTTATGCAACTTAGGGTTTTAGCAGCAGCAGGGCAAATTCATGTTATCACCATAAAAACGAATTCAAACAGCATTACCCAAACAGCATGGCAGTGATATTCGTGCAACATCAAACAACAACCAATCAAACACGGTTTCATGTGGATTTCTGGGTTCTTCTAAGGTTTTAAAACAGCAGTAATCATCTTCAACATTCAAACATGAAAAGATCGATTCACCCAGAAATCATGGATATGCATACCAATCGAACCAATGAAGCAAGCACAAGCATAACCCAAGCATGGTTTTCAGTGAATCATCATCATCAAAGCAAATCGATTAAAAACAAGTTTAAGCATACAAATGAAAATCCAGATTTCTCACAGCATAGTTAACCAATTAGCATGATACAAGTTTCACAATACTCAGCAAGGCAAGAACTACACAAAGCATAGCATCATTTGGAAAAACAAAGAAGTCGAAAAACTCACTTGATTTGAAGAAATTCGATGGAACAGTGTTGTTTGAATGTTGTAAGCTCAAACAGATGGACACAATGCTTCCAAAAGGTATATGGTTGAATAACTTTAGCTCATTGGTGCTTGGAAATACCCAAACCATGATCTGCCATTGTTGTATGCTGAGTGAAAACAGAACATGAAGATGCTGTTCCAGCTGTGGTTCGATGCTTAAAAAAGCTTCCCAATGTTGGCCAGGTGATGAAGAAACCAATGAATGCTCGGGCTCTCTTGAGTTTTAACAGAAAAATGCAAGGATGTGAAAATGCAAGAATGAGAGAGAATGAGAATTTCTGTATGTTTGTGGCTGCTGCTAGGTTTAGAATGTGCAGAAAATGAGGTTTTATATGTCTGTTTAAGCTTGGTTAATCATGTGCTAAACTTGGTTAACTCAAATGGAAGGAATTTGCATTTTGCTAATTTTGAGCATTGCACATGGGGTGTGTGCATTCTGGCCGAGTTTGGGCCTTGAACCAACTTCAAATGTCATCTTAAACAAGTTCCAAATGGCCAAATTGCTTAAAAATAGCCAAATCCAAAAGTCAACTTTTTTGCACACTTGAATTTTAATGAAGTCAAGCTCAAAAATGCCATTTTGATCCATAGATTTTTGGTACATGAAATTTATATTTTTGGAAAGAGGAGATGAAATGTGGTTTGTAGGAAAAAACCCCACCAAAATTGGCCAAATGGTTCATGAGATATGGCCCTTTGAAGTTCAAGATTTTGTGAAAATGATTTGATCATATCTTGACAACCATGCATGGGAATTGAGAGTTCTTGGACTTTTTGAAAATGGGAGAACAAGATCTTCAACTTTCATGTTGGGCAAAAATTCATTTGAAGCTTGTATCATGATGTAAGTTTAAGATCAAGAAGTTTCCATTTTTGGCAGTTAAAAATACAGGTCCACTTTCTATTTTGGGAAACTTCTGATTTTGCTCCAAATTCTCCCATGATGGGGTTTGGCATGATATAAGAGGCTTGTATGGACATGAATGAGCTCCTTCAAATCAATTCCATCCATCAAATCACTGATTAAATCCACAGTTGACCAAGTTTGACTTCCTGTTGACTTTTCTAGGGTTTTGCATGATTGAACCACTTCTGATGAATTCCAAACCCTAATTGCTTGAGAACTTGATTTCAAATGATGTCCCAAGTTATATGAACTCTTGATTATTGATCATGGTGCCCAAATTCTGCAAGAATGGCCACCATCCACTGCAATAACTGACTGATGACTGACTTTGACCTAATTGCTGATGATTGCTTCAACTGCAAGCAACAAGGTTAGACTGACAATATTTTTGTACTTTTTGGTTATTAAACATATGAAAAGCAAAGATACACAAATGCAAAGTATGCTTGGTGATCAAGAATCAACTCACAAGGCAACCTACCCACTAGGAGGGGAGCTAGGGCATGCAATGATCCTTGAGGCCATGACATGATATGATATGGGCCATGAGGGATCTTAGGGCCAAAATTGGGGTCTTACACGTTCATCAAAGCAAATACATAAAAGACGTTCTGAAGAAATTTGACATGGATGAATGCAACTTTGCAAAGACTCCCATGTATCCAACATGCATTCTTGAAAAGGAAGAAGTCAGTAAAAAGGTTTGTCAGAAGCTCTATCGTGGTATGATAGGCTCCCTTCTCTATCTGACTGCTACTCGACCTGATATTCTCTTTAGTGTTTGCCTTTGTGCCAGATTTCAATCAGATCCTAGAGAAACTCACCTAACAGCAGTTAAGAGAATTCTCAAATATCTAAAAGGAACTCCTAACCTGGGCCTGATGTATGAGAAAACATCATAGTATAGACTTTCTGGTTATTGTGATGCAGATTACGCAGGAGACAGATTGGAACGAAAAAGCACATCTGGAAATTGTCAGCTCTTGGGAAACAATCTGATATCCTGGGCCAGCAAAAGACAATCAACTATCGCCCTGTCCACGACAGAAGCAAAATACATCTCAGCATCTCTGTGCACTACTCAGATGCTCTGGATGAAGAATCAGTTAGAAGATCTGCAAATCTTCGAGAGTAACATTCCTATCTTTTGTGATAATACTGCTGCCATTTGTTTAAGTAAGAATCCCATTTTGCACTCCAGAGCTAAGCACATTGAAATAAAACATCATTTTATCAGAGACTATGTTCAGAAAGGGATAGTAACATTGAAGTTCATTGATACAGATCATCAATGGGCAGATATCTTTACTAAACCCTTAGCTGAAGATAGATTCCTCTTTATCTTAGAAAATCTGAACATTCGAAACTGCCCTGATTAAAATATGCCTCTGAGGTTGTTAAATGAGACTCTGACATAAACAAATGGATTCTGCCTCTGACTCTATTACTTCTACCTAGTTAGAAGTCATCTGAGTTAGAAATCTCCAGGAACCAATCCTTTGGTATTCCTGAAGATCAGATAAATCAAAACACGTGGAGTGTCTTGCGTCTGACCTTGGAACTTCTATACAGCTGTCCAGTAGTAATCAAGGAACAGTCTCTTGAGATCTCCTCGAGCAGTGTGCTGACTGTTGGGATTAGACATCATTTATGAGCCATAATCATTTCTCCTTCTAAACGTGCTAACTTGGTTTTTGTGCTAAAACTCTGATTTGTGTGTCGTTTTGCATGCGCCCTTATTTGGGTATTTAAACACTCATTTCCCACATTGCACACATTTCACTCTCACTCACTCTTTAAACCTCAGTTCTCTCAAGGCATTTCTGCAAGCAGTTCTTCATCTTTATCACAGTTCTTCATCAACATCATGGATGCTCAACAACAAGCTGTGTTCAACTACTCTCAGCAAATGGGTACAAGCGATTAAGTTCAAAGCACCAGCAACCCTACTCCAACGGTCACAGGCGTAGTCACAACACCAATCTACAAGGAGCCTCACATTCTCGATCGTGAGCCCCATATTCATCTTGCAACGCCCTTTGACAAACTGGAAGTTTTATGTGAATCCTTGGTGGATTTTGATAATATGAAAAGAAATGGCGTAGACCTCACTGAAGAACTTCACAAACAAGGTTGGGGAAACTACTTTAAACGTCTTTATGGTCCAGTTTACCCAAATCTTGTGAAGGAATTCTGGAGATTTGCAGACGCTGACAATCACTTCATTGTCTCCAATGTTCTGGGAGTAAAGATCGTGATAACTGAGAAGGCTATTGCTGCACTTCTGGGTATGGAAAGGGATGGCGGCAGAAGAATCTACAACATCAACCCTAGGGCAAAATACATATCTCAAGAAATCAACCCAACAATTTTCAAACAAAACGCAGAAGGCAACCCCTCAAAGAACAAGGAACTACTTCAGAACCTCTGGGTTTGGCTGAAGATCATTCTGGGTACAATCCATCATCGCCCAGCGTCAAACTCCTCAGATTACATCAACACAGACAAGAAATGCATTATGTACTGCATTCACAAGGGTCTGAAGCTATGCCTTCCAGCACTTCTGTTCAAGTACCCCAGAGACTCTGTGCGGGATACCAGAAACCACATGAAGCCCAGAACCTACATCCCTCTGGGAAGGTTAATCTCCGACTTTCTGATTGAAAGTCAGATGGTGGATCGTCTGTTAAAGCACAGACTCATGGAGGATGTGGCAATCGACGTTGGAAAACCCATAAACGCCAAGAATCTGAAGAGCATGGGGATTTTGGAGAAGGTCAACGTTAGACTTACTCTGGACACTTATTGGGATGCTTTAAAAGATCAGAGGAAAATTCCCAATGGTCTATATTTATTCTCAAAGGAAGAGCCCCGAGAGGTAATTCTCCATTATCTACAAGGGCTGAAGGATGAAGGAATAGATATCTCTGATTTCCACTTGAAGGATCTCCCAGATACAGCTCCAAACTTCATGAGACATTAAAGAGGTCCCTCTGAGAATACATCGCAGGCGAAGAAAGAAAAGCTAGGAGAAACCTCTGGATCAAGACCTCCAGCACCTCTGCATGAGTCTTCTGGTAAGTCTGTCTCTCCTGCTCCCTCTGCACAAACACAACAACTTGCTTCTTCTATTCCTCTACCAACACCCCTATACACTCCATCTGAAACCCTTTCTTCAACCACCAGAACATCTCAACCACTCCCAAAATTCAACCTTACCTCTACCTCCTTACCCCTATCTGAAGCTGAAAGGCTAAATGAAACAACCTCTTCATCCTCTCCCCCAGAATCACCTCCTTACTTTGTCATCTCATCTGAAACAGAACTCTCTGACCCATCTTCTCCCACTCTAGCCCAACTTCAGACTCAGAACCTTGCCTCACAACAACCTCCACCTGAACCTAAAGTAACCTCACCACTCACAGAACAACCAAACATCACTCCATCTGACGTTCAACCTTCTGACCCTAACACCTCTGACATTACCCCTCCAAACACTTCCGTTGAACCTCAAATTCTCAACCTAAGCCCTCCCACTTCTTCACCTCTACCATCTGAACCAGAAAACTCCCTGCCAACCCTAGAGGAAGCAATAATGTTGTTTGCAGGAGCATCAGTTGAAAAGGTCAAGTCTCTGACCATCAACTCTGGAATCAGTGATGATCCCTCCTCTGTTAGGTCACACTGGAACAGAGTTATTGGCTGGATGATATCTGAGGCCTTCAAGCTGAAGAACCTCTCTGAGCAAGTCAGAAACGACTTTATCAGAGACGTTGAGGCAAGACTACAGGAGCGCTTAGCCAGAGAAGCTGAGGAACAGGCCAGAAGGGAAGCAGAAGAAAGAGCAAGACAAGAAGAAATTCAAAGGGTTAAGGAAGCTGAAGCCAAAGCTCTAGCTGACATTGTTGCTACTGAAGCTGAAGCAAAAGCTGCTGCTGAAGCTGAAGCTAAAGCCGCTGCTGACGCTGAAGCTCTTCGTGCTGAAGAACAGAATGCTCTGACTCAGGGGGAGTCGTCTACATTTGCCCCTCTGGTTCTCAAGACCCTTGAGGAGCTTTAGAAAGAACAGAAAGAAGTTCGAGCCAGATTAGATCAACAGGACACAGTGAACGCCAACATCCAGAATCTGCTGACCCAACTGCTTCAGAGGATGCCTCCTCCTCCCAACCCCTAGGCACCTAGGATTTTTTTTCTTGCTTGTTGCCTTGTGTTTTGTCTCTGATGTTTATGCTCTTATCTGGATATATATATATTATTTCTTCCTGCTTATTATTTTTTAGTCTTATTGATTCTGACAAAAAGGGGGAGAAATCAAACAGCTCTGATGAAAAATTATCTAATTCCTTCAGTACTCTACAAACATACTATTCAATAAAAATCTATCTAACACTCCTTGACTTAGAAAGTTGCAGAAGGGTATCTAGAAACTTCATTGCTTGGAAGCTCTGGTAAGAACTTCTGAACTCCCTAGCGTATCTCAGGGGGAGCTCACTTCTATCTGATCTGAGAAACTCTTATATCTGAATGTTTCATCTATTAAATAAGTTTGTTTTGTCATCATCAAAAAGGGGGAGATTGTAAGAACAAAATTGTTCTACAACAGATTCCAGGATTTTGATGATAACAAAGGATGAAACCAAAAATGGCACTCTAACGAAATTTCTCTAAGTGTGCAGGACTCTGAACAAGAACAAAGGAATCTGATCGCTTTATCAGATACAGAATCGAATCAGATACAAAGTACCAGAAGATCAGAAGCATCTGAAGAAGAAGCACGCTCTAGAAGTTCTGACTCTGAGTAAAACAACATAGCAGCATACCAGAAGCTCTAAACTGTCAAACCTGAAGATCTGAAAGAACAGGAATATCAGAAACTCTGATGTTACTCCAACAAATCTCAGATTGACAAAGAGAACGCAAACTCTGACGAAGGATCTCCTAATCCAGAAAGAGTAACGGCAACTACAATTTCAAATGAAAAGAAAGTATATTTGGAAAGAAGTTATTCAGGGAGACAAATCTGTTATGGCAAGAAACACATAAGTAATGGCATTAAACTCTCATCAAAGACAAATATTCTGCCATCACTACAAACGGTCCTTTCATCACTATATAAAGGACGGCATACTTCATTGAGAGATACACCTGAACGCATAGAAAAACTCTCTCTCTCTCTCTCTCTCTCTTAGTCTTTCACGAGCTGTTGCTCATACGTGAAATCACTTACTTGCTCTATTTGCTGTAATACTTGCTTTATCTTATAAGCATTTTAAATTACAATTTTCTATTGCTAAATTGATTTTGTTCCTCAAGTGACTCTGCGTAGTCTGTATACTTGGGAGGACTAAGAGATATTTCTCTTAGACGTTGGTTGTAATAATCTTTCAAGATTAGTGGATTAAGTCCTTTTTGAAGGCGAAATCACCTTGGCCGGGTGGACTGAAGTAACTTTGTGTTATAAGCGAACCAGTATAAAATCCTATGTGTTCTTATTCTGCAAAAGCGCTTATTTTCCAAAACAATTCAAACCCTCTTTCTTGTTTTTCTCACCTTCAGTATTATGACAAGACCAAGGGAAGTGTACTTAGGAGGCGGTGGGGAAGTGGACTCAAGAGGAACGTGTGAGGGTGCATCTTGAGGAGCGGGAAAGGATGTTGTAGTAGGAGCAAGAGAGGATGTTGTAGAAGGTGAGGGAAGAGCGAGAGACGATGTTGCATGAGGAGCAGGACAAGATATTGCAGAAGGTGTGGGAGGAGCAAGAAAGGTTTACTGAGGTTGAATGATATAAGTGTACCAACGATGTGATTGAGGTATAAGTAGAATTTAAAATATTTGTGTTGTATGTTGTTGTTATTCTTCGTGTATTTTGATTTTTTTTTATCGCATTTCAGTTGTTTTTATGATACAGAAATTAAAATCAATGGATGTACTCAACCACCCAATTCCAAACCAGTTGAACATACATGATAAAGTAGTTGAGAAAGTTGTTATGGGTTGTGCAAGTACAAAAGATAGTTGTTCTGTCTCCCATCATATTATTGAGATCATACCACCTCAAGTAGATAACACTTAGAGACTATCAAGCATGATAGATGAGATTCCATAAGTCTCTGAGTTTAAATTAAAACATGAACCACAATAATCTTTTATACTTTGTAAGAGTTATCTTGTGGGACTTTTGAAGGTAGATGATTGGTTGGACATACCCCTAAATAATCGTGATGCTCGTAAGTATAATATTTACGGTGATTTCAATTTATATTCAATGTTCTCCTACTTTAACATAAAGAATTGACTTTTGCATTAACTTTTAATTTGGGTCTTGCATGATATGTGTGTTGAAAGGATATTGAAAAAGTATTGTTTCTTAGATCCATTGAACATTCAATTTCGAGGTAATGCAACAAACATTATTCATATACATTTAAGGAAGCTACAACCGGAGTTTTGGAGAACTTGTAGTTCTTACAATAAGGAAGCTACAACCGGAGTTTTGTTTGGAATGTCTTAAGCACTTGGTTCAACTTGAATCAAGGGGAGAGAAGTAAATAGGATCTGCAACAACACTTAGGTTTGCTTGGTCATGATCATTTCATCTCTTGTATAGACTTTGAAATTTGATAATAAATATCGCAATTCTAGTTTTAGAATTGGGGGCAAACGTACCCTAAGCGAGGATGAAAGGGGAACTGCCTAAACAGATCTGGTGTTGTTCTCTCTTTCTCTAACTCTTTAAGTTCTGCATAAATTGAATCTTGTGTGAAATTAATTGTAAACTTCACCTCGCTTAATTGTTGTGCATTAAAGTTGTTCTATAAATTATTGCAATCATTTTGATTGCAACTAAGGAAATTTTGCACAATTAATTCTAGTGAAATTAAGGATTTGTGTATTTGATTGATTGATTAATATTGTTATTGATTATCTTTATCTTAGCCATTCCATTAGGTTTCTCGCATATCCGATCTTTCCAGTAATGGATTCTTTAGACGATCATGGTCTAGGGAGCTTTCGCAACCTTTAAAAACAATTTTAAATGACGCTAAATTTTAAATACTGATCTATTCAATCCTCCTTCTAGATCGGTACTATCGTTTAACAAGTGGTATCACGAGCACCGATTCATCTAGTGCTTCACATTTAACTTTTTAGAAAATGAGTATCGATCCTAAAGGGGCGTACAATAGAGCGCCTATTTTCACTGGGGAAAACTACAATTATTAGAAAGATTGTATGAGTATTCATATCAACTCTATTGATAGGAAGGTATGGAAAGTCATCCAAGATGGTCTTATGGAAATAACTATGACCAATGCGGATGGTGTTGTGATACCTAAACCTAAAGCACAATGGAATGAAGAGGATGAGCAAAAGAATAGTTATGATTGGAAAGATAGAAATATGATCATCACCTCCTTAGGTGTTGATGAGTATTATAGGGTTTCCCATTGTATTAGTGCTAAAGCTATGTGAGACTCATTGCAAATTGTCCATGAGGGAACCAATGATGTCAAACTAGCTAGAATCAACACTTTGACTCAAGAATTTGACCTTTTTCATATGAAGGATGGTGAAACCATTACTGATATGTAAAAGTGATTTTTTCATCTAATCAATTGGTTAAATGCTCTTGATAAAACTACCCCTAATGAAGTTGCTACTAACAAAATCTTAAGATGTCTTAACAGGGAATGGCAACCAAAGGTCAACGTGATTAAGGAAGCCAATGATCTAAGAACATTGGACAGGACAACATTGTTTGGTAAGATTCAAGAGCATGAGCAAGAGCTCATGAACCTTGAGAAACATGAAAATAGTCAAAAGAAGGAAAAGAAGGAGAAAGCAAAAGATACCGAAAAGAAGCTGATCGCTTTAAAGGCTTCAAGTTCTAAGTCATCCACCAATGATACGTGTGAGAGTGAATCAAGTGATGATGATAAAGATTCAAATGAAGACATGGGATTGTTTGTAAGGAGGTATAAACGATACCTTAGAAAGAATGAAGTTCAATATTAGGATAAAAACCTAGTCAACTATAGAAGACAATCAAAAGTCTCAAATCAAGAAGAAAGTAAGACAACTAAGTCAAGAGGCTCGTGTTACAATTGCGGAAAGGCCGGTCACTATAAGTCGGACTGTCCATTGTTGAAGAAAGACGAAGGAAAATACAAATGCCATAAGAAATCCATCAAATCTATAAGAGCATACATTGCATGGGAGAGAGATAGTGAGCCCTCAAGTGATGATAACTCACGTGATAAAGAAGAAAAGGTCAATCTTTGTCTTATGGCTCATCAAAAGAAGAAAAAGAATGTAAGTCATTATAAATATGATCATGTTGATAAAATTTCTTATTTTGATTTGCAAAAAGCATTTAGTACTCTACACAATGAGGCCAAGGAAGCTTTTAAACGCTTAGTCTCAAATAAGAAGATTTTCTGGTATTTAGAAAAGAAGGTTTATGATTCCGAAAAGGAATTAGAAACTCTTAAGAAATCTATGATAGAGGATACTAAAGGCAAAACTGAAGATGATAGGGGATTTTGGTTTAGATGGTCTGGATATGAAACTTGTCACATTTGACAAAGAGAGGTTAGAACTCTTCAAGCTAAATTAGACAAGGCTTTACAACCTAAAGTTACCTTTGCTATTGATCAATCACATTTTAGAAGTAACATGAATAATCCTTATCAAAAATACACTTATGTGGTAAAGAATCAAGTTAGCAAAAGCAACTCTCATCCGAACTTAAATTGTCTATATTGTTGCAAGAGGGGACACACTATTGCTAAATTCTGATTTAAGAGGTTTTTCGTTCCTAAAGGCATTTTCCAATGGTTGCCCAAATGCAACCAAAGTTTCACTCACACACAAGGACCCAATGAAAATTGGGTACCTCATTCCCTTGTTTAATTTGTAGGTGGAATGTCTTAAGGCTACGGAGAGAACATGGTTTCTCGATAGTGGATGCTTAAGACATATGACGGGTGATACTTCCTTATTCTTTGACTTTGTGGCTAAGAAGAAAAGATTTGTAACCTATGGTGATAATAACAAGGGAGCTATACTCGGAAAAGGTAGTGTAGGTAATCCCTCTTCTACTACTATCTCAGACTTCCTTTTAGTTGAAGGCCTTAAGCACAATCTTATTAGCATTAGCCAATTATGCGACAAAGGATACAAAGTATCGTTTTCAAAAGATTGTTGTATGATTGAACATAATGATAAAAAATGATGTGTTTAAGGGCTTTAGGGTAAATTATGTATACATGCTTGACTTGAATGAAGTATCTTTGACATAGGCGATTAGCGCATGTCAACTTTGACTTGCTAAATAAAGTTATTGCAAAATATTTAGTAATTGGTCTACTCAAAATCAAATTTTCAAAAGATCACGTATGTGATGCGTGTCAAATGGGAAAGCAAACAAGGATCTCTTTTAAATCAAAAAACATTGTTTCTACAACGAGACCCCTTGAACTTCTCCATATGGACCTTTTTGGGCCATCTAGAATTAAAAGTCTAGGTGGAAATTACTAAGGTTTTGTTATTGTATATGACTACTCTAGATTTTGTTGGACCATTTTCTTAGCAAGTAAAAGTGACACCTTTTCAGTTTTTGAAAAGTTTGCCAAGATTTCTCAAAACAAATCAAACACTAGCATAGTTACTACCCGAAGTGATCATGGAAGTGAATTTAAAAACCACCTCTTTGAGGAATTTTGTGAAACAAATGGCTGTAGCGGTAAATTCATGACCATCAAGCTATGAATAAGTTTAACATCAATAAAACCAGAGTCCCACCGCGCTTTTATTGTTCCCAAAGGAAAAGGGAAAAGTACGAACAAAACCCAAAGGTAAGAAGTTTTCAAATCAAAACTAATAAAATGCCAGAGATTACAGGTAAGGGGGTTGGTTACATAGAGGGAAGGTGTTAACACCCAAAGTGTCCTAGGTACTCCTAGGGAGCCCTTTTTTAGGTGTGTATGTGTTTTTGGTATAAAATATGTTTGAGAAAAATAG